>NW_026896396.1:0-22169 GCF_033153095.1 Gastrolobium bilobum | reverse complement strand
TAAATTAACACTGAATTTTCAAAATATAATCTCTCAAATTTTCAATATAACTAATAAGTCAGAAATTTTTAATAACATTTATTAACTTACTAAAAATTAAAATTATTAATAACACTTTCTCTCATTATTAAATAAAAAATTAACAATAGAAAAATAGAAAGAAGAAATTGGAAATAATTATTCTTCTCATTCCATGTCAAAGTGATGATACAAGAAACAATATACAACGCAGCAGTAATTTAAACTAATCACTGAAGAAAAGGAAACCGGAAAAAAAAAAATAGATATTCTCTGATTTCGGAAATCACAAAAACGGAATAAATTGGGAAATAAAACAGCCAACTGTATAATCTTCACCAAAAGTATCCAATCGCGAAACGAATATCAACATTTATATATTCTAATCACAGAAGTGATGGTCCGCTCGCCTCTTTCCTGAACACACTATCACAAAAACACAGAAAATCTCAGTGAGTCAATTCATCGAACACCTCATTCGCAAAACACAAACACGTAATAGAAGAAGAATAAGAAGAGAAACTCACAGAATCAGGGTTGAGAAGGGAGACACAGCGAGGGCATCGAGTGGAACCGAGTCCAGGGTTGATGGTTGGATCTAGGACAAGCTCCCGTTGCTTGAAAACTTCTTAAGAATCTGCAAA
Organism: Gastrolobium bilobum; assembly: GCF_033153095.1. Lineage (NCBI taxonomy): Eukaryota > Viridiplantae > Streptophyta > Magnoliopsida > Fabales > Fabaceae > Gastrolobium > Gastrolobium bilobum. Next base: position 21,507 of record NW_026896396.1, on the reverse strand, counting down.
AATAAATGAATAAAGAAATAAAGAAGAAGAAATAAAGAACTCATGGAGAAATTTACGGAAGAAGAAAAAGATGTAAGAAATCCTAATAGAGATGAAAACCACTAAGAGAGAAAAAAAGATGAAAATATGTCTAAGTCCTAAATGCACAACTCTCTGTAGCTCTTAACAATGAGGAGCGACGCCACAAGTTTGAGATTAACATTGGCTTTAGAAGATGTTGCTGAAAATAGTGAAGAGATAAGTTTGAGATTAGATGAGAGTTAACAAAGAAAAAATATATATATTTTAGAAAAAATATATATATTTTAGAAAAAATATTTATAACGGTCATTTTTAGAAAATTTTCAAATATTTTAAAATTATATATATTTTTGGGGGTCAAAGCCCTCCACAAAATTATAAAAATTGACAAAATTTGAAAATATAATCTAGTGTCCTCTTAAAATGCCACCATACACAGAATTATTGGGGGTTTTATTAACCTCCACAAAATAACCTCCACAAATTACACATTTTTTTGTAGTGGTTAGACATGCTTACCTTTGAAAAATCTTCCCTTTCAACATTCCAAAAATAATAGAATACGTGTCCTTCACGCAATATTCTTTCCTAATAAATGAAAGAGAGCATAGACAAAGTAAATGATAGATATTCTAATATATTAAAATTCTAACTGATCCTCTAACCTACTCACTAACAAAACAAAAAGTGGAGTGCATCTAGACGCACATCTACATTTAATACAATTATTGACAATATATGTTATTCCTTAAATATATTAAATTTTTTGAGAAATTACAAATATTAAATACGAAGAAGAAAACTAATTTAAAATATAAAATTATACCTGAACACAACAGGTCTCTGTCTCACAAATTCTTTAGACATCTCCTACTACACGTCCATTTATGTCTCTGCCTTTTACTTCTACGCGTAGGCTCTTTTCTTTAATTATATTTAACAATGTCATTTTTTATTCTTGAAAGTAGGGTTGTCCTTGTTCGGGAACATCCATGCCTCTGCTTAATTAATACTTGTTATTAATAAACTTGTTAGAATTAATTTTTATAAAAATATTATAATACTAAATTTTACCTCAATCTAAATTTGTATATATTACATAGCTTTACTTTGGTTCCAATTGTAACTAACCTAAAATGAAAAAGGAGATCAATTAATAAAAGGTTGGAAGTAATAATACCTCAAGATAAATTTGCATCTCTTTACCTGTAATTTTGACTGTGCTTTTGCAGCCAATGATTAACCTGGTCTTGTAATATTTTGTCCATATCTTCATCATTTACCTTTATCATGTTCGCAGGCATATCTTCTAGTTCATTTACTTTTTCAGCTCATTTTTATTTGCCTTGTTATATATGTCAATACATGCTTTGAATCCATCGCCGTCAGGCACCAAATCCCAAAAAATACGTATTCTCAGAAAATAAATAAATATAGATTAATATTATTTTCACATAATAGTAAATTAGACCAACTCATAATGCACAATTATTTAATCAAATGAAATACATTCCCGGAAGCGTACATGTTTGAAACTTCATAGCGTTATATTCCTGAAAAATGTAACATTACAGTCAAAACCACCATAATTTTTTTTTTCACTGCAATTATTTAAATTAATAAAAAGGACAAGATATGCCTCGTTTGTTGTAACAACATATGCGTCTTCACGTGTACCTTGAGTTCAGATTCTCCTATATAGTGAAATTACAATCTTATGCTTGTGAAAATTATTAGAAATATTGAAAAGAATCCATGCGATGAAGGGTTACATATAAATAACATAAATTCTCAGACCATAGGATAAAGGGTTACACAGAAATCATGTGTAAGATATTTCCCTTTACATGTCGTCATGCATAAGATATTTCCATTTCTTTGTCGTCATGCAACAATGAATTATATTCTAAATCCATCATTCATCGTCATGCAACAACGAATTATATTCAAAATCCATCATTCAATAATAACTCTCCTTCCTTGGCGTCATGCGTTAGATATTCCCATAAAAATGATACAATCCGAAAAATTTACACCTTTTTTGTAACATACCTTACCATACACAAAGGCGTTGAGGGATGTGAAGGGAAATCTTACTTTGAAACAAAAAATTATGATACCAATCAGTTCAAGACACTCCAAAACACATGAAATAGATAAAAGTTAGACGTGCTTACCTTTGAAAAATCTTCCCTTTCAACATTCCAAAAATAATAGAATACGTGTCCTCCACACAATATTCTTTCCTAATAAATGAAAGAGAGCATAGACAAAGTAAATGATAGATATTCTAATATATTAAAATTCTAACTGATCCTCTAACCTACTCACTAACAAAACAAAAAGTGGAGTGCATCTAGACACACATCTACATTTAATACAATTATTGACAATATATGTTATTCCTTAAAGATATTAATTTTTTTGAGAAATTACAAATATTAAATACGAAGAAGAAAACTAATTTAAAATATAAAATTATACCTGAACACAACAGGTCTCTGTCTCACAAATTCTTTAGACATCTCCTACTACACGTCCATTTATGTCTCTACCTTTTACTTCTACGCGTAGGCTCTTTTCTTTAATTATATTTAACAATGTCATTTTTTATTCTTGAAAGTAGGGTTGTCCTTGTTCGGGAACATCCATGCCTCTGCTTAATTAATACTTGTTATTAATAAACTTGTTAGAATTAATTTTTATAAAAATATTATAATACTAAATTTTACCTCAATCTAAATTTTTATATATTACATAGCTTTACTTTGGTTCCAATTCTAACTAACCTAAAATGAAAAAGGAGATCAATTAATAAAAGGTTGGAAGTAATAATACCTCAAGATAAATTTGCATCTCTTTACCTGTAATATTGACTGTGCTTTTGCAGCCAATGGTTAACCTGGTCTTGTAATATTTTGTCCATATCTTCATCATTTCCCTTTATCATGTTCGCAGGCATATCTTCTAGTTCATTTAATTTTTCAGCTCATTTTTATTTGCCTTGTTATATATGTCAATACATGCTTTGAATCCATCGCCGTCAGGCACCAAATCCCATAAAATATGTATTCTCAGAAAATAAATAAATATAGATTAATATTATTTCACATAATAGTAAATTAGACCAACTCATAATGCACAATTATTTAATCAAATGAAATACATTCCCGGAAGCGTACATGTTTGAAACTTCATAGCGTTATATTCCTGAAAAATGTAACATTACAGTCAAAACCACCATAATTTTTTTTTCACTGCAATTATTTAAATTAATAAAAAGTAAAAGATATGCCTCGTTTGTTGTAACAATATATGCGTCTTCACGTGTACCTTGAGTTCAGATTCTCCTATATAGTGAAATTACAATCTTATGCTTGTGAAAATTATTAGAAATAATGAAAATAAGCCATGGGATGAAGGGTTACATATAAATAACGTAAATTCTCAGACCATAGGATAAAGGGTTACACAGAAATCATGTGTAAGATATTTTCCCTTTACATGTCGTCATGCATAAGATATTTCCATTTCTTTGTCATCATGCAACAATGAATTATATTCTAAATCCATCATTCATCGTCATGCAACAACGAATTATATTCAAAATCCATCATTCAATAATAACTCTCCTTCCTTGGCGTCATGCGTTAGATATTCCCATAAAAATGATACAATCCGAAAAATTTACACCTTTTTTGTAACATACCTTACCATACACAAAGGCGTTGAGGGATGTAAAGGGAAATCTTTATTTGAAACAAAAAATTATGATGCCAATCAGTTCAAGACACTCCAAATCACATGAAAAAGATAAAAGTTAGACGTGCTTACCTTTGAAAAATCTTCCCTTTCAACATACCAAAAATAATAGAATACGTGTCCTCCACGCAATATTCTTTCCTAATAAATGAAAGAGAGCATAAACAAAGTAAATGATAGATATTCTAATATATTAAATTTCTAATTGATCCTCAAACCTACTCACTAACAAAACAAAAAGTGGAGTGCATCTAGACGCACATCTACATTTAATACAATTATTGACAATATATGTTATTCATTAAAGATATTAAATTTTTTGAAAAATTACAAATATTAAATACGAAGAAGAAAATTGAAATATAAAATTATACGTAACACAACATGTCTCTGTCTCACCAATTGTGTAGAAGTCTCCTACTACATGTCTATTTATGTCTCTCCCTTTTTCTTCTACGTGTAAGATCTTTTCTTTAATTATATTTAACAATGTCATTTTTTATTCTTAAAAGTAGGGTTGTCCATGTTCGAGAGCATCCACGCCACTGCTTAATTAATACTTGTTATTAATATACTTGTTAGAAATAATTTTTATAAAAATATTATAATACTAAATTGTACTGCAATCTAAATTTGCATATCTGACATAGCTTTACTTTTGTTCCAATTCTAACTAACCTAAAATAAAAAAGGATATCAATTAATAAAAGGTTGGAAGTAATAATACCTCAAGATAAATTTGCATCTCTTTACCTGTAATTTTGACTGTGATTTTGCAGCCAAAGGTTAACCTGGTCTTGCAATATTTTGTCCATATCTTCATCATATCGCTTTATCATGTTTGCAGGCATATCTTCTAGTTTCATTTAATTTTTCAGCTCATTTTTATTTGCCTTGTTATTTATGTCAATACATTCTTTGAATACATCGCCGTCAGGCACCAAATCCCATAATATATGTATTCTCAGAAAATAAATAAATATAGATTAATATTATTTTCACATAATAGTAAATTAGACCAACTCATAATGCACAATTATTTAATCAAATGAAATACATTCTCGGAAGCGTACATATTTGAAACTGCATAGCGTTATATTCCTGAAAAATGTAACATTACAGTCAAAACAACCATAATTTTATTTTTCATTGCAATTATTTAAATTAATAACAAGGACAAGATATGCCTCATTTGTTGTAACAACATATGCGTCTTCACGTGTACCTTGAGTTCAGATTCTCCTATATAGTGAAATAACAATCTTTTGCTTGCGAAAATTATTAGAAATAATGAAAAGAAGCCATGGGATGAAGGGTTACATATAAATAACATAACTTCTCAGACCATAGGATAAAGGGTTACACAGAAATCATGTGTAAGATATTTCCCTTTACATGTCGTCATGCATAAGATATTTCCATTTCTTTGTCGTCATGCAACAACGAATTATATTCTAAATCCATCATTCAATAATAACTCTCCTAACTCTCCTTCCTTGTCGTCATGCGTGAGATATTCCCATAAAAATGATACAATACGAAAAATTTACACCATTTTTGTAACATTCCTTACCATAGACAAAGTCGTTGAGGGATGTGAAGGGGAATCTTACTTTGAAATAAAAAATTATGATACCAATCAGTTCAAGACACTCCAAAACACATTAAATAGATAAAAGTTAGACGTGCTTACCTTTGAAAAATCTCCCCTTTCAACATACCAAAAATAATAGAATACGTGTCCTCCACGCAATATTCTTTTCTAATAAATGAAAGAGAGAATAGAAAAAGTAAATGATAGATATTCTAATATATTAAATTTCTAATTGATCCTCTAACCTACTCACTAACAAAACAAAAAGTGGAGTGCATCTAGACGCACATCTACATTTAATACAATTATTGACAATATATGTTATTCCTTAAAGATATTAATTTTTTTGAGAAATTACAAATATTAAATACGAAGAAGAAAACTAATGTAAAATATATAATTATTCCTAAACACAACATGTCTCTGTCTCACCAATTGTGTAGAAGTCTCCTACTACACGTCCATTTATGTCTCTCCCTTTTTCTTCTACGCGTAGGCTCTTTTCTTTAGTTATATTTAACAATGTCATTTTTTATTCTTGAAAAGAGGGTTGTCCTTGTGCGAGAGCATCCACGCCACTGCTTATTTAATACTTGTTATTAATGCACTTGTTAGAAATAATTTTTATAAAAATATTATAACACTAAATTGTACCTCAATCTAAATTTGTATAACTGACATAACTTTACTTTTGTTCCAATTCTAACTAGCGTAAAATAAAAAAACAGATCAATTAATAAAAGGTTGGAAGTAATAATACCTCAAGATAAATTTGCATCTATTTACCTGTAATTTTGATTGTGCTTTTGCAGCCAAAGGTTAACCTGGTCTTGCATTATTTTGTCTATATCTTCATCATATCGCTTTATCACGTTTGCAGGCATATCTTCTAGTTTCATTTAATTTTTTTATCTCATTTTTGTTTGCCTTGTTATTTATGTCAATACATGCTTTGAATACATCGCCGCCAGGCACCAAATCCCATAAAATATGTATTCTCAGAAAATAAATAAATAAAGATTAATATTATTTTCACATAATAGTAAATTAGACCAACTCATAATGCACAATTATTTAATCAAATGAAATACATTCCCGGAAGCATACATATTTGAAACTTCTTAGCGTTATATTCCTAAAAAATGTAACATTACAGCCAAAACCAATATTATTTTATTTTTCATTGCAATTATTTAAATTAATAACAAGGACACGATATGCCTCATTTGTTGTAACAACATATGCATCTTCACGTGTACCTTGAGTTCAGATTCTCCTATATAGTGAAATTAAAATCTTATGCTTGTGAAAATTATTAGAAATAATGAAAATAAGCCATGGGATGAAGGGTTACATATAAATAACATAACTTCTCAGACCATAGGATAAAGGGTTACACAGAAATCATGTGTAAGATATTTCCCTTTACATGTCGTCATGCATAAGATATTTCCATTTCTTTGTCATCATGCAACAACGAATTATATTCTAAATCCATCATTCAATAATAATGAGGGATGTGAAGGGAAATCTTACACCATTTTTGTAACAGGCCTTACCATACACAAATTCGATGAGGGGTGTGAAGGGAAATCTTACTTTGTAAGAAAAAATTATGATACCAATCAGTTCAAGACACTCCAAAACACATGAAATAGATAAAAGTTAGACGTGCTTACCTTTGAAAAATCTTCCCTTTCAACATTCCAAAAATAATAGAATACGTGTCCTCCACGCAATATTCTTTCCTAATAAATGAAAGAGAGCATAGACAAAGTAAATGATAGATATTCTAATATATTAAAATTCTAACTGATCCTCTAACCTACTCACTAACAAAACAAAAAGTGGAGTGCATCTAGACGCACATCTACATTTAATACAATTATTGACAATATATGTTATTCCTTAAAGATATTAAAATTTTTGAGAAATTACAAATATTAAATACGAAGAAGAAAACTAATTTAAAATATAAAATTATACCTGAACACAACATGTCTCTGTCTCACCAATTGTGTAGAAGTCTCCTACTCCACGTCCATTTATGTCTCTCCCTTTTTAACCTATGCGTAGACTCTTTTGTTTAATTATATTTAACAATGTCATTTAGACCAACTCATAATGCACAATTATTTATCATGTTCGCAGGCATATCTTCTAGTTCATTTAATTTTTCAGCTCATTTTTATTTGCCTTGTTATATATGTCAATACATGCTTTGAATCAATCGCCGTCAGGCACCAAATCCCATAAAATATGTATTCTCAGAAAATAAATAAATATAGATTCATATTATTTTCACATAATAGTAAATTAGACCAACTCATAATGCACAATTATTTAATCAAATGAAATACATTCTCGGAAGCGTACATGTTTGAAACTTCATAGCGTTATATTCCAGAAAAATGTAACATTACAGTCAAAACCACCATAATTTTATTTTTGATTGCAATTATTTAAATTAATAACAAGGACAAGATATGCCTCGTTTGTTGTAACAACATAAGCGTCTTCACGTGTACCTTGAGTTCAGATTCTCCTATATAGTGAAATTACAATCTTATGCTTGCGAAAGTTTTTAGAAATAATGAAAAGAAGCCATCGGATGAAGGGTAACATATAAATAACATAACTTCTCAGACCATAGGATAAAGGGTTAGACAGAAATCATGTGTAAGATATTTCCCTTTACATGTCGTCATGTATAAGATATTTCCATTTCTTTGTCGTCATGCAACAATGAATTATATTCTAAATCCATCATTCATCGTCATGCAACAACAAATTATATTCAAAATCCATCATTCAATAATAACTCTCCTTCCTTGGCGTCATGCGTTAGATATTCCCATAAAAATGATACAAACTGAAAAATTTACACCATTTTTGTAACATGTCTTACCATACACAAAGGCGTTGAGGGATGTGAAGGGAAATCTTACTTTGAAATAAAAAATTATGATACCAATCAGTTTAAGACACTCCAAAACACATGAAATAGATAAAAGTTAGACGTGCTTACCTTTGAAAAATCTTCCCTTTCAACATACCAAAAATAATAGAATACGTGTCCTCCACGCAATATTCTTTTCTAATAAATGAAAGAGAGAATAGACAAAGTAAATGATAGATATTCTAATATATTAAATTTCTAATTGATCCTCAAACCTACTCACTAACAAAACAAAAAGTGGAGTGCATCTAGACGCTCATCTACATTTAATACAATTATTGACAATATATGTTATTCATTAAAGATATTAAATTTTTTGAGAAATTACAAATATTAAATACGAAAAAGAAAACTAATTTAAAATATAAAATTATACCTAAACACAACATGTCTCTGTCTCACCAATTGTGTAGAAGTCTCCTACTACACGTCTATTTATGTCTCTCCCTTTTTCTTCTACGCGTAAGCTCTTTTCTTTAGTTATATTTAACAATGTCATTTTTTATTCTTAAAAGTAGGGTTGTCCTTGTTCGAGAGCATCCACGCCACTGCTTAATTAATACTTGTTATTAATACATTTGTAAGAAATAATTTTTATAAAAATATTATAAAACTAAATTGTACCTCAATCTAAATTTGTATATCTTACGTAGCTTTACTTTTGTTCCAATTCTAACTAACCTAAAATGAAAAAGGAGATCAATTAATAAAAGGTTGGAAGTAATAATACCTCAAGATAAATTTGCATCTCTTTACCTGTAATTTTGACTGTGCTTTTGCAGCCAATGGTTAACCTGGTCTTGTAATATTTTGTCTATATCTTCATCATATCGCTTTATCATGTTCGCAGGCATATCATCTAGTTTCATTTAATTTTTCAGCTCATTTTTATTTGCCTTGTTATTTATGTCAATACATGCTTTGAATACATCGCCGTCAGGAACCAAATCCCATAAAATATGTATTCTCAGAAAATAAATAAATATAGATTAATATTATTTTCACATAATAGTAAATTAGACCAACTCATAATGCACAATTATTTAATCAAATGAAATACATTCCCGGAAGCGTACATATTTGAAACTTCATAGCGTTATATTCCTGAAAAATGTAACATTACAGACAAAACCACCATAATTTTATTTTTCATTGCAATTATTTAAATTAATAACAAGGACAAGATATGCCTCCTTTGTTGTAACAACATATGCGTCTTCACATGTACCTTGAGTTCAGATTCTCCTATATAGTGAAATTACAATCTTATGCTTGCGAAAATTTTTAGAAATAATGAAAAGAAGACATGGGATGAAGGGTTACATATAAATAACATAACTTCTCAGACCATAGGATAAAGGGTTAGACAGAAATCATGTGTAAGATATTTCCCTTTACATGTCGTCATGCATAAGATATTTCCATTTCTTTGTCGTCATGCAACAACGAATTATATTCTAAATCCATCACTCAATAATAACTCTCATTCCTTGGCGTCATGCGTGAGATATTCCCATAAAAATGATACAATACGAAAAATTTACACCATTTTTGTAACATTCCTTACCATAGACAAAGTCGTTGAAGGATGTGAAGGGGAATCTTACTTTGAAACAAAAAATTATGATACCAATCAGTTCAAGACACTCCAAAACACATGAAATAGATAAAAGTTACACGTGCTTACCTTTGAAAAATCTTCCCTTTCAACATACCAAAAATAATAGAATACGTGTCCTCCATGCAATATTCTTTTCTAATAAATGAAAGAGAGAATAGACAAAGTAAATGATAGATATTCTAGTATATTAAATTTCTAATTGATCCTCTAACCTACTCACTAAAAAAACAAAAAGTGCAGTGCATCTAGACGCACATCTACATTTAATACAATTATTGACAATATATGTTATTCCTTAAAGATATTAAATTTTTTGAGAAATTACAAATATTAAATACGAAGAAGAAAACTAATTTAAAATATAAAATTATACCTAAACACAATATGTCTCTGTCTCACCAATTGTGTAGAAGTCTCCTACTACACGTCTATTTATGTCTCTCCCTTTTACTTCTACGCGTAGACTTTTTTATTTAGTTATATTTAACAATGTCATTTTTTATTCTTAAAATTAGGGTTGTCCTTGTTCGAGAGCATCCACGCCACTGCTTAATTAATACTTTTCTTAATACACTTGTTAGAAATAATTTTTATGAAAATATTTTAATACTAAATTGTATTGCAATATAAATTTGTATATCTGACATAGCTTTACTTTTTTTCCAATTCTAACTAACCTAAAATAAAAAAGCATATAAATTAATAAAAGGTTGGAAGTAATAATACCTCAAGATAAATTTGCATATCTTTACCTGTAATTTTGATTGTGCTTTTTATAACACCTCACAATTTTAAATCAAGTAATTAAAATATTAAGTGAGCAATCAAGCGATGAATTAGTGAAAATCCTAAAGATTAGGCCAAAATACAAAGAAAGGGCAAAACGGTAATTAGCCAACACGCAACCCTAGGAAGATAAAAATTGAGTAGATGGTCTCAGATGGTAAAAATAACCCTAGAAATGGGTTCAGAACGAAAAATTGAGTGGATAGGCAAGTTTCAGAAAAATCAGTGAATAGTGTTTTTCGCGGGTAAAAATATCGCGTTACGATTGCACCGTAAAACGTGCCAGTTGAATTTTGAGCTCTAGGTTTCAAATATGAGTTAAAAATGGTCTAATGAGTTAGGAAATATGATTTCTTATAATATTAGATGAAATTAAGACAGTTTGGGGAAGCGTGCCAATGACGCGGGTAATAGCTTAAAACGGTGTTTTCTCCTAACGAATGGAGGACTCTTAATTCATCTTATCAAGCCTAATTAAAGGGGAATAGTTAATGTTAAAAATTTGAGTTTCTAAATAGGTTGTGAAATTACGGATGTTTAGTGGAATCGGAGGAAAATTCGGATTAGTTTTAAATCGCGTGAGGTGGCGGTGGGACCCACCCCACTTAAGTGACTTAAGCCACATGTGCTTGGCACTATTCATGCATCACTTTCCTCCCTTCTTCTTCATGAAACCCGCAGCCCCCTCCCCCAAAAACCCCATTTGCATTCAAATTTTCTTTTCACCATAACTTGATCATTTCTTAACCAAATCAATTGATTTTTGTGTTGAAATTTGTTGGAAACAACCTTCTAAACACATTGGTACCACTCTTGAGCCTTGAAACCGTGTATTTGGGGAGATATTGGCCTTTTACAGCCACGAAATTTTGGAGAAAAAATGGTTGTCCATGGAGCTTTTTGATCTTCCATTGCTTGGAGGAGTCTTGGGTTAGCTTCTAGCCTTTGTTGTGAGTATGTTTCCATCCCATTTACATGGTTTAATTGTGATTGAATTTTTGGAAACCTAAAGCTTGATTTGATGATGTGTTGTGTTAAAGAGCTCAATTTGAAAATGTGTATTAGATGATAATGTGTTAGAATGATGTATTAAAGCTAGAAATGCGATGAAATTTATTGGTGAAAATTGATGAATTTAACTTAGAAAAATTGATGATCATGATTTTGGAATTTGTGAATTTTGGTGTTGAGACTTGTTTGATGAATGGTGGCATGATGGTATGATGATATAATAGGTTGTGTGAAGGTTGGAATGATTAAAGTTGTATGGAAATTCCTTGGAATGCCATAGGGTAAAATTCGATTCTTTGAAGAAAGATTGAGGAATTGATGTTGAAAAATGATTTGGATGATGATTTGTGTAGTTATATGGTGCTTAGATGGGTTGTGTTGTGCTTGGAGAGTGTTTGAATCAATGGAAAAGAATGAATTGTGTTAGAGACCTAAATGAGCCCAGAATGAAATATTTCGCAAAACGATGCGTAAATGTCGAAAAACGGAAAAACGACGATTGAACTAGCCTCTAAACAACCTAAGGGAGTGTTATAAAATGAGAAAGAAAATTTAGGAAAATAAATATCAAATTTACACCTACATGGCCGAACCTCCAAGGGGAAAAGGGGTGATCTTCGGGAGAGCATATCTCCCTCCATAGAGGTCCCCTAGGGACGTGCCATACGTCATTTTGAAGGTTGAGATGTCCTATACCTTGTGTCAAAATTTGAGGAAATTCTGGGTTGATCTTCGGCCTGAAAAAAATAGAGAAACACGGACTGCCCATGTGCCCCTGCACCTGAGGCAGATTCTGGACCGGATTTGGGAAATTAATTCCCGCTTCGTTTCTCCGTCAAATTAAGCGTGTGATATATCAAAATGAAGTTTGAGATGTCTAGTTTGTAGGATAAGAATTTGAGAGCAAATGGTTGAGTCGATTGAGTGCAGTAATTCGAGCAATGTGAGTGGTTTGGGCTGTTTTTGGGGTTGTTTGGGCTAATTGCTTATCCAACTTCAAACGGCGATAACCGGAGCAAATGAGCTCCGAATTGAACATATAATCTGAGAAGAAGGGTTGGTTACGATCGGTTTGGTCGCAGAAAAATTTAGAGTGAAACATGTTCAAATTGGTAAAAACGTAAAGTTGGAAATTGGCTAAGTGAGTTTATGGGAACTCCTTAGTGACTTATAATAAATGATGTAAGTTATAAAAATGGTTTAAGTAAGTCTTCCGCAAGAGTTTACGGTTACGGTCACAGCTTTTAATTATTACGCCTTTTTATGTTTTAAATGTTCGCGTAATAGTCGGAAAAAAATTTATTCTCGTTTTTATAAATGAACTGCTGTGATTGTAACTGCGCTTAATATCATAATTAATGTTAACAATACCGGTACCTAACGGGCTGTTACATTTTATGGTATCAGAGCAGTTTTGTGAGGGAACTCTGATAATGTATTACTGTATCTTGTGTTGCATAGCTATCTGTGAACTATTTATGATTAATGTATATGTGATTCCTCAGTGTGGGTCTGATCAGCTCATTCCTTTGTGTTACATGTACAGATATCATGAGCAGGGCACGGGGTCGCCGTGGAGCTAGAGGTGCAGGTCATTTAGTAGCACCAGATCCTATTACTGCAGTTCTGAATGCTCTGCAGGAAGAGACTGCTGCCAATAGAACTATGACCGAGACCCTGATGAAAAATAATCAGGATATGATGCATGCCTTCATGAATGAGATGAGGGAGGACAGGGCTCGGCACCGGAGGGATGATTCTCCTCCACATACGGCTACAGATACTGCTACCCGTACGCCATCTGTTACTCCTCAGCATGAGGGGAGTGGGGCTAGTCATCATTCGACAGAGGCTAGTCATCACACTACTGATCCCACCTATGTTCCAGATCCTTCTGTGGATCCTTCTGTGGTTGCTCAGTCTGCTGGGATTGCTGGGCAAGTGTTTGCAGGTACTAATGAGCAGAGGCTCATCTCTTTTAGAAAGCACAAGCCGCCATCATTTCAGGGGTCAAGGGACCCGAAGGTAGTGACTACTTGGTTGAGGGGTATGGATAAAATCTTTCAGGTTATGGAGTGTCAGGATCCCCAGAGGCTGTTGTATTCTGTTTATATGCTCGAGGGAGATGCCCACGAGTGGTGGTACACTGCATCTCAGCCTTTCATTATTCAAGGGGAAGAGATTACATGGGCTTTATTTGAGAGGTTGTTTCATGAGGAATATTTTCCCCGAGATGTTCGGGAGGCTAAACAGGGTGAATTTGAAAAGTTGGTACAGGGTACCATGACTATTGATGCCTATGTGGCAAGGTTTAATGATTTGGTGAAATTTGCCAATTATGGGGGTGTGATGCCTACCCCTGAGTTTCTTTCTGCTAAATTTCAGAGGGGTTTGAATGAGAAAATTGCAAAGAGAATGTCTAATACTGCTGTGAGGAACTTTGCAGATCTGGTGACTCAGTGTAAACGGGTTGAAAGTGTTTATAATAGATATCCAAAATCTGGTTCTTCGAGGACATCTGCTCCTCCCGGCAATAATAACAGAGGTGGCTACCATCAAAACAATAATAGAGGAAGGGGTTGCAAGTAAGACAGCCCCCAGGTCAGTTTAAAAGGGGTGGTGGTCAGAGAAGTGGGAATAATGACAGAAATTCTGCTCCTCGTTGTGATAAGTGTAAGAGGTTTCATCAAGGGCCTTGTACTGTTAATCAGGTGACTTGTTTCAGATGTGGAAAGGTTGGGCATTATGCCAACAATTGTCAGAGCAATACTGGGCAGGCTGCGAATCTGCAGACCTTGCCATCTGCACCTACAGTTGGGCGTGTTTATACTACTAATGCACAGCAGACGGCGAAGGCGCCGAATTTGGTAAAAGGTACAATTTTCATTTCTAATATTGATTTATCTGTTTTATTTGATTCTGGAGCTACGCACTCGTTCGTGGCTGAATATGTGGCTAAGGGGTTGGGATTAAAAGTATCACGGATGATTCCCCCTATGCGTATTACGACGGCTACATGAGAGGTTAGTGATTCCTCCTTCATTTGCAAAAAGGTCGGGTTTGTCTACGAAGGCAGGGGTTACACTATTGACTTAATTATATTGCCCCTGGCCTCTGTTAATTTGATATTGGGCATGGATTGGTTATCTCAAAACTGTGCAATGATTGATTGCTGTGGCAAGAGGTTGATATTGTCTCATGAGAAGCCCTCGGTTACTCCGTCTCCTTTTTTATCTATGTGTAATGCTATTAAAGCCTTGAAGGCTGGGGATCAGGGTTATATTTTCTTGGGTGGTCTAGTGGGTGGCAAGGAGATTGAAATTTCTACGATTCCGGTGGTTAATGAGTTTGCGGATGTATTCCCTGATGAGATACCGGAATTTCCACCTGAGAGAGAGATTGAATTTTCTATTGAATTGTTGCCCGGTGTGGGGCCTATTTCATTGGCTCCATACCGGATGGCGCCACTTGAGTTAGCTGAGTTGAAGAAACATATAGAGGAATTGTCTGCAAAGGATTTTATTAGGCCGAGTGTGTCCCCGTGGGGAGCACCGGTGATCTTTGTGAAAAAGAAGGATGGAAGCATGCGACTGTGTACTGATTACCGGAAATTGAATAAAGTTACGGTTAAGAACAGGTACCCATTGCCGCGTATTGATGACTTGTTGGATCAGTTGAGGGGTGCCTGCGTGTTTTCAAAGATTGATCTCCGGTCCGGATACCATCAGATTCGGATTAGGCCGGAGGATGTGCCTAAAACGGCTTTTCGTTCTAGATATGGACACTACGAGTATCAGGTGATTCCTTTTGGGCTTACAAATGCCCCGGCAGTGTTCATGGACTACATGAATCGTATCTTTAAACCGTATTTGGATCAGTTTGTGATCGTGTTTATCGACGACATCTTGATATACTCTAAGAGCAGAGAGGAGCATAGTGAGCATTTGAGGACTGTGTTACAGGTGTTAAAGGATAAAAAGTTGTATGCGAAGCCGTCAAAGTGTGAATTCTGGTTATCTGAGATACAGTTTCTGGGTCATGTTATTTCTGAGAGGGGTGTTGCTGTTGACCCAAATAAAATTGATGCTGTTATGTACTGGGAACGACAAAAAACTGTTACTGAAATCCGCAGCTTTCTGGGTCTTGCTGGTTATTATCGGAGGTTTATTGAGGGGTTTTCTACAATGGTACTGCCATTGACCCGATTGACCCGAAAGGATACTCCTTTTGTGTGGACTCAGGAATGTGAGAGTTGTTTTCTGAGCCTTAAAGAGAAATTGACTACTGCTCCTGTGTTGACCCTCCCCGATCCGGAAGGTGAGTTTGAATTATATTGTGATGCTTCCAAGAAAGGTTTGGGGTGTGTGTTGATGCAAGAAAGGAGAGTTGTTGCTTATGCTTCGAGGCAGTTGAGGCCTCATGAAGAGAATTATCCGACACACGATTTGGAGCTTGCTGCCATAGTATTTGCCTTGAAAATTTGGAGGCATTTTCTGTATGGGATGAAATTTGCTGTGTTCAGTGATCACAAGAGTCTAAAGTATTTGTTTGATCAGAAAGAGCTGAACATGAGACAACGGAGGTGGGTTGAATTTCTAAAAGATTATGATTTTGAGTTGAAATACCATCCGGGTAAGGCTAATGTGGTAGCAGATGCATTGAGTAGGAAGTCTGTCAGTGTATCCCAGTTGATGTTGTGGGATAATGAATTAATTGAGCAATTCCGTGACTTGAAACTGACAGATGTCTTTATTGGGAGTGTGGATGAATTCTGGACTACACGGGTTACAGATGGGTTGCATGAGAGCTGTCGGGTGGAAAATAAATTATATGAGAAGATTAAAGAAACACAGATACGGAACGACAATGTCAAATATTTGAAAGGGCAGAGTGGAATATCTGTGAATGAGCAGGGATTGTTATTGTATCAGGGCAGAATTGTAGTGCCCAAGGAGTTAACAGGAGAGGTAATGGTTGAGGCCCATAAGGGTCAGTTTGCTGTACACCCGGGTGCCACAAAAATGTATCAAGATCTGAAAGTTAAGTTCTGGTGGCCTGGGATGAAGAAGGATGTGGCTGAATATGTATCAAAGTGCTTGATTTGTCAGAAGGTTAAAATAGAACATCAGAAACCGGCAGGGTTACTTCAGCCGTTAGACATACCAGAGTGGAAATGGGAGAGCATCTCCATGGATTTTGTTGTTGGTTTGCCTCGGACTCAGGCTGGTCATGATTCGATTTGGGTTATAGTGGACAGACTTACGAAGTCTGCACATTTTCTTCCAGTGCGAGTGGACTTCTCTACGGAGAAATTAGCAAGGTTATATGTGAAGGAGATTGTAAGGCTCCATGGAATACCGGTTAGCATTGTTAGTGACCGGGACCCGAAATTTACTTCTCGATTTTGGGGAGCCTTGCAGCAGGCTTTTGGCACTCAGCTTCGGCTGAGCACTGCGTATCACCCGCAGACTGATGGTCAGACTGAGAGGACCATACAGACACTTGAGGATATGTTGAGAGCTTGCACACTGGAGCAGGGCACTGCTTGGGACAGATATTTATCACTGGTGGAATTCTCTTATAATAATAGTTTTCACTCCAGTCTGGGCATGGCACCTTATGAGGCTTTGTATGGGCGTAGATGTCGTACTCCTACTTGTTGGACAGAGGTAGGTGATAAAGAGAGGTTTGGGCCGGACTTTGTGCAAGAAACCACGGCACAGATTGAAATGATCAGGGAAAAACTTAAACAGGCACAGAATCGGCAGAAAAGTTATTATGATAATAGACACAGACCGCTGGAATTTGAAGAAGGCAGTCATGTTTTTGTGCGGTTATCTCCAGTTACCGGTGTTGGACGTGCATTGGGAGTGAGGAAGCTGAGTCCTCGTTTTATTGGGCCATATCAAATAATGAAAAGAGTAGGACCAGTGGCCTATCAGCTTGCCTTGCCCCCACAGTTGTCAAATCTACACGATGTTTTTCATGTATCACAGCTGCGGCGTTATATTCCGGATGAATCACATGTGGTGATACCGTACGATATTGAAATCAGAGAGAATTTGAAAGTTCCTATAAGCCCTGTTGAGGTCCTTGACCGCAGTGAAAAGAAGCTTAGAAGCAAAGTTATTCCAATGCTTAAAGTTCAATGGGAAGGACGTACACCTGAGGAGGCTACTTGGGAGCGGGAGGATGAGATTCTCCGGCTATATCCTGAGTTAGCGGACAGGTATGATTTAATTTTGCGGACAAAATTCTAAAAAGTTGGGGTGAGTATAACACCTCACAATTTTAAATCAAGTAATTAAAATATTAAGTGAGCAATCAAGCGATGAATTAGTGAAAATCCTAAAGATTAGGCCAAAATACAAAGAAAGGGCAAAACGGTAATTAGCCAACACGCAACCCTAGGAAGATAAAAATTGAGTAGAAGGTCTCAGATGGTAAAAATAACCCTGGAAATGGGTTCAGAACGAAAAATTGAGTGGATAGGCAAGTTTCAGAAAAATCAGTGAATAGTGTTTTTCGCGGGTAAAAATATCGCGTTACGATTGCACCGTAAAACGTGCCAGTTGAATTTTGAGCTCTAGGTTTCAAATATGAGTTAAAAATGGTCTAATGAGTTAGGAAATATGATTTCTTATAATATTCGATGAAATTAAGACAGTTTGGGGAAGCGTGCCAATGGCGCGCGTAATAGCTTAAAACAGTGTTTTCTCCGAACGAATGGAGGACTCTTAATTCATCTGATCAAGCCTAATTAAAGGGGAATAGTTAATGTTAAAAATTTGAGTTTCTAAATAGGTTGTGAATTTACGGACGTTTAGTGGAATCGGAGGAAAATTCGGATTAGTTTTAAATCGCGTGAGGTGGCGGTGGGACCCACCCCACTTAAGTGACTTAAGCCACATGTGCTTGGCACTATTCATGCATCACTTTCCTCCCTTCTTCTTCATGAAACCCGCAGCCCCCTCCCCCAAAAACCCCATTTGCATTCAAATTTTCTTTTCACCATAACTTGATCATTTCTTAACCAAATCAAGTGATTTTTGTGTTGAAATTTGTTGGAAACAACCTTCTAAACACATTGGTACCACTCTTGAGCCTTGAAACCGTGTATTTGGGGAGATATTGGCCATTTACAGCCACGAAATTTTGGAGAAAAAATGGTTGTCCATGGAGCTTTTTGATCTTCCATTGCTTGGAGGAGTCTTGGGTTAGCTTCTAGCCTTTGTTGTGAGTATGTTTCCATCCCATTTACATGGTTTAATTGTGATTGAATTTTTGGAAACCTAAAGCTTGATTTGATGATGTGTTGTGTTAGAGAGCTCAATTTGAAAATGTGTATTAGATGATAATGTGTTAGAATGATGTATTAAAGCTAGAAATGCGATGAAATTTATTGGTGAAAATTGATGAATTTAACTTAGAAAAATTTGATGATCATGATTTTGGACTTGTGAATTTTGGTGTTGAGACTTGTTTGATGAATTGTGGCATGATGGTATGATGATATAATAGGTTGTGTGAAGGTTGGAGTGATTAAAATTGAATGGAAATTCCTTGGAATGCCATAGGGTAAAATTCGAACCTTTGAGGAAAAATTGAGGAATTGATGTTGAAAAATGATTTGGATGATGATTTGTGTAGTTATATGGTGCTTAGATGGGTTGTGTTGTGCTTGGAGAGTGTTTGAATCAATGGAAAAAAATGAATTGTGTTAGAGACCTAAATGAGCCCAGAATGAAATATTTCGCAAAACGATGCGTAAATGTCGAAAAACGGAAAAACGACGATTGAACTAGCCTCTAAACAACCTAAGGGAGTGTTATAAAATGAGAAAGAAAATTTAGGAAAATAAATCTCAAATTTACACCTACATGGCCGAACCTCCAAGGGGAAAAGGGGTGATTTGGCGATTTTCGCGTTTTGATGTAATTCGACGCGAAAATGACGAACCGGCACTTGAACTGGCCTATTGACAACCTAATGAGACGTAACAAAATGAGAAAGAAAATTTAGAAAAATAAATCTCACATTTACACTACAATGGCCGAACCATCAAGGGAGGATGGGGAGGATTTTTGTGATTTTGCGTTTTGATACTATTTGACGAGTACTGATGGATGTACGTTATTGTATAGGTTGCCGTACGTCGACCTGAATCCCGAATCTTGAATCAGTGAGTTGCCCTTGGTCCGGGACCAAGTGGATTGAGGTAAGAAATTGGTTCATTGCATGTGTAATTATAAATTAACATGTATTGGTTGAACTGAGAGTGATTGGGAATGTCCTCTGTGTAGGCATTCCGCTGTGTACCGAGTTGAGGGATAAGCTGCTGCGGAGCTTGTGGAAACACGAATTAAGGTAACCTCTTGGTACTGGGGCTTGTTCCCCTTTTCTGTTCCACCTTGCCAGTTGATGGCAACGGTAGGAAGTGTGTATGAATAGTATAGAACACATGAGCATGCATGCATTATTGCTATGGGTACTGCGGTACCGAGTCTCTGGCCAGTAGACAGTTTTATTAGCCTTCGGGCATTTTCGGACTTCCGCTGGATAGGTCTCCAGGAGGGAGTTCCAGTTGACTGCGTGTCATGGTGTGTGATCCGGGTAGGAGCACACTAGGAATGTCTTTGGCGTTTTGGTTGGTTTGGGCATCATGGTTGTGGTTTCTGTGAACACACCTTGGATGATACCCATAGGCTTATATATGCCGAGGGCGTACGTGGAATTGGGGTTACCATCCCGTATCGTCGTATTTTGTTTTCTTTATATTCCCCATTCTCTAAATCCCTTGCTATATCCCGTTTTCAAAGTGGTTGTTGTATTCTATTGATATGCATCGAAGTGAACCATTGGGTGGAGTTTTCTCCAGAACCTCTTGGTTACTGAGATATATTCGTATATCTCACCCCGTCTCGGGGCATTTATTTCAGGAGGTAGCAGTGGAGCAGGAGCCTCGGGCAAGAGGCCCGCAGAGTGAGCGGTGGAGCGCTTCTTATTTTGCATTTTGTTGGCCGTGTGGCCTAGGCTAGACTTAGGGCATGAACATGTCATTTGTATTTATTAGTAGCTTCATTAGCATCTTGTTCATGCCATTTTGCCTAAGTCTAGTAGTGATGTATTTGGTTATGTTGTCTTTTAAATTAAGTTGAAATTTTAGAAGAATGTAATTTGAAGTTTTAGTTTCAAGTTGTAATTTGTAAAGCCATATTGTAATAGTATTGATGCATGTCTAATTATGATGGAATACTGTATTATCATGTGTTTATTAGGTACATTTGAGGTTTAAATGATCTTTTACAAATTTGGGATTATTGGAAAAACAAAGGAAACTCTGGCGAATTTTCTGTAGAATTGGCAGATTTTAGGCGAACTTCGGGAGAGCATATCTCCCTCCATAGAGGTCCCCTAGGGACGTGCCATACGTCATTTTGAAGGTTGAGATGTCCTCTACCTTGTGTCAAAATTTGAGGAAATGCTGGGTTGATCTTCGACCTAAGAAAAATAGAGAAACACGGACTGCCCATGTGCCCCTGCACCTGAGGCAGATTCTGGACCGGATTTGGGAAATTAATTCCTGCTTCGTTTCTCCGTCAAATTAAGCGTGTGATATATCAAAATGAATTTTAAGATGTCTAGTTTGTGGGATAAAAATTTGAGAGCAAATGGTTGAGTCGATTGAGTGCAGTAATTCGAGCAATGTGAGTGGTTTGGGCTGTTTTTGGGGTTGTTTGGGCTAATTGCTTA
>NW_026896395.1:0-22228 GCF_033153095.1 Gastrolobium bilobum | reverse complement strand
TATGTATGTATCTTTTACTTATGTGTGTGTATTTATATATATGTCAATTGAATTACTGATATTTTTAAATGCTTAAAAATTAAACAAAGTGACCTTAGAGTAGGAATGGTTAGCTTCAAACTATTATAAGCATTTTCTCTAGGACCTCTTATTCTTAGACCGCTAGCAAATTTAATTGAATAACAGGGGTAACATTAGTAAAGTACAATTCAGTTGAAAGCTCATCATGATGAACTTCTTCAAACTTGGTAATTAAGGTCAAATGCTCTCTCTGCTCTTTCTGTTTCTTTTTCTCTGCGTCATGTGATCTTAATGAACATTGTCTTACTAGCTCAGATATTATTAAGGTGAACATGTGTGCCTGGTTTTCACTGTATCTGCTCTTTTTGTTTTCCTCCTCCCATTATCTGATAGATCACATATCCCCTCGGTCTACTTCCATGTGTATATAAATGTGTGAACTATTGATGCTCATCTTGATACCTGTTTCGCAAGTTACTTTCATAGTTTCATTTGCATACATGTAACAGGGTGTGACAATAATAATATATAATACTATTATTGTATTTTTTATTCTCTATTTGAGATCTATATGTAATAGACAAATAAATGGTGGCGACGAAAGTTTGCCTTTATGAGGTCTGGAACTGAGTAACGTTTCTGTTAATAAAACAATAACCATTTACTCAAACCACCCACACAAAATAAATAAAAATAAATAAAAATAAATAAAAAAATCAGGATTTCTGAGATACATATACCATAATTGTTAATTTGTATGGCAACTTCTTTACGTAGGAAAAAAAGGATATTGCAGTTATATATATAATAATAATAATTTATTATTGCAATTCTACAGGGGGCATTGGCTGATATATCTGATATTATATATTATACAATATTGCTAGTTATATATCACTTGCGTTTACAAATTTGGGTGCTGATTTGGTTATTTGGTTTTGACTCAGGGAATCCCAATCCAGCACGGCCTCAATCTTGTTGGGATCCACTGCAACTCCATCCGTTGAAATCACATGCCCCAGAAACTTGACTGATTTGAGCCAGAACTCACACTTAGAAGGCTTAGCATAAAGCTTTTTCTCCTTCAGCACTTGCAGAACAATCCTCAGATGCTCCACATGCTCCTCCTCAGTCTTGGAGTAAATCAGAATGCCATCAATAAAGACGATCACAAACTGATCCAGATACGGCTGGAAAATCTTGTTCATGTAATCTATGAACACTGCTGGCGCATTTGTGAGTCCAAAAGGAATCACCAAATACTCAAAGTGACCGTATCTCGAACGAAACGCGGTCTTAGGGACATCCTCCGGCTTCACCCGAATCTGATGGTATCCGGACCAGAGATCAATCTTGGAATACATGCAAGCACCCCTGAGCTGATCCAACAGATCATCAATCCAAAATACCTCGGAACTCCCCCACCACAGGAATGCCAGTGATATCACTTGTGTTCACCAAACCTCCCAACATGACATACTGCCTGGCCTTCCTAGTGCAGCAATGCAATATATGGCGACTAGCTGTGGAATCACACGGAGACATCACCACGTCAAGCCCTAAAGCAATCGGGGTAGCAACAAACGAATGCGTAGCCCCGGAGTCAAACAATTCATCAACAGCAATACCACCAATAGACACAGTACCTCTAACAAGGTTCGGAGCGCGGTCCGACTGCTGCCTATCCAAGGTGTACACACGCCCAACTGAAGGTGGCACCGCAGGTGCCGAAGTAGAAGCCATCAGAACCATCTGCAAAGGAACTGCCTGAACAACTGCAGCTCTCGCCGTCGACGATGGACAGTCTCTAGAGTCCACACTGGAAACAGATCAGCTGACCTGAAGCACAACGCAAAGCTCCCCTGCTGTGAAGCATTCCTCTTGAACTGACCAGGCGCCTGCCTAGTCGCCAACTGTTTACCTTTGCCCTTCCCAGCAAACTTCTTTTCCTTCCAAGAAGTAGGAGCAGGAGTGAACTAACAGTCCCCTTGGTCTCGTCGACCTTGGCCCTATTGGCCTTGCTCGCTATGCAGACATCCTCAATGTCCTTACACTGCTGAACCAGTGTGCCAAAATCCCCCGAAGCAGCTCCAGCAATATGCTCAGCAATCACCTCACTAAGTCCTCTGCGGAACTTAGCAGCCAGAAACATCGGAGTAGGAGGAACCATCCGGAAGTGCGCAAACTTCACCAGTTCATTGAACTTGACCAGGTACTCGTCAACAGACATCGAGCCCTGAACCAATCGATCAAACTCCCTCTGCTTCCTCTCCTGCGCATCGTAGGGAAAGTATCTGCCCAAGAAGCATTCCTCGAAGAATGGCCACGTCAAAACACGACCCTCCATCTCAAAAGCACGAGAGGTGTTCGTCCACCACTCATGGGCATCGCCTTCCAGCATGTAAGTCGAGAACATCAGCTTATGTGGGTCTGTACACTGCATGACCCGAAATATCTTGTCCAGCGATTCCAGCCATCTCGCCGCAGCAATAGGATCCAAAGACCCTTCAAACACAGGTGGCTTATGCTTCCTGAAAGCATTCAGCCGGCGATCTAACACATCACGATCCTCAGCAAGCTCTACAAGAGTCTCCCTTGTCTCAGCGACATGAGAAGCACTGCCAATGTGACTCAGGCTCTCATCCTGAACACTAGGTGGAGGCGGCGGCGACGGCGGTGGTGGCGGTGGTAACTGGCCTACAGCAGGACCAGCCCTCATCTCCTCCAACATGACTCTCATCATCATCATGTTCGCCATCTTGTTCGCCTCGAGGACATCCTCAGTGGTCCTCCGGTTCGCTTCACGAACCTCTTCTGCGGCTATCCGGTTCGCCTTGCGAACAGCATCCATCATTTCCGCGTTGACCAATCTAGTGGCCTCCTGATCGGCTAACCTAGCCGCCTGCATCTCAGCCAATGCAGTCAGGATAGGATCGGGTTGATCCTCAGAAGTCTCTCGTGTTCTCCCGGACCTTACCATGACTCTACACAAGTTACACAAATTATGAGTTGATCAGGCCCATGCAATGTGATTACATATGCATTATCTTAATAAAATTCGACGGAGTAAACACACAAGACAGACACAGCAAAACATCCTAGCTATTGCAATACATACAGGCTTTCCCCTCGACCCATTGCTCTGATACCATAAATGTAACACCCCGTATATATCCGGTAATGTTATCATACTATCGTATTAAGCTGCGCTTAATTAAAAATTGTGGAATATCTTTTTCTTTTCAATTATGAAGTCATTATCATTACCAACTTGCTTATTAATCAATTAATAAAACATCGCATGTATGCAATTGCAATAAAACAGCTAACTGAAACACCTCATTAATTAAAATAACATAATATATGTCTCTAGTCACGAAACTACAACACGTAAACCGAACCAACTAGCAGTTTATACAACTCGACTCAAAAGTACTAACAACATAATGGCATGGACAACTCCCATGCTCACCCAAATAAGGCAACAAAGCCCAACATAAGTCTCAACTCAAAACATAAAGAGAAGAAAACATAAACTGCATCCCATCCAGTTATGACACCAATACAACATAAATATCATAATCAGCTAAGCTCTGGCCTCCTGCCGCCAGAGGCATCAGTCACCATACTACCTAAACCTGAAATAAGAATTCCCCAAACGTGGGGTGAGATCTCTAAACAAGAAATCTCAGTAAGACAAGGGGTCCTCAAGGATCTTCCACCCGAAGCTCACTTACATGTGCAATATAAGTTGAAAAGCAGTTCATCAATATCATTTCTAAAATAGTGCAAGCAGCAGATAATCATGTCATGTGTGTCAATTCTATTATACTGGCCAGAGAAATGCAGGATTTATATACGTCTAATACCCACAAATAGTGCAAGATGCTACTTGCATCCACCCCGGATCACCGTCTTGTATGACGCTACATACTCAGGCTTACCGTCAAGATGGAACAACACATGCATATTAAAAGCCATTATCACATAAAGCTCAACAACATTTCATATATCAAAAACATGTAACACAACATGCATATAACCATACCCCCATGGGACATGGTGGAACCACAACATGGCTAAAACGAGGACACGAAAGCTTACCTTGCAAGCTAACACCCAAAGCCAAGAGTCCACAGCTCAAAGTCCAAACACAGCAGATTCACAATCTGTTATGGACCAATAATATATCAATAAACATGCACCGCAAGCATACAATATTAAGACACGCCTTTCCATTACGTTTTACGTCTTAAGGCTTCTCACAAGCCATAAGCCCTTAATCATATGAATCTGACTTATATCAATTAATTACAGAAGTTCAACTTCCTCAAACTAGGGTCCACAAACCCATAGATCAGTTCTGGATGAACAGTACGTTACTGTTCCTCGCAAACCCAGAATATCTGGATATTCCTCGGGGACATATCCGGATATGCAATATCCGGATATCTCACAGGCAATATCCGGAGATCCAATATCCGGATATCACTCTGGCAATATCCGGATATCTAGATTCCCATATCCGGATATCAATATCTGGATATTCCACGGGCAAATATCTGGATATTTCGCGACAGAATGCAGTTTCTGCATTTCGCGAAGATATCCTTCCAAGGTTCCATTTTTAACACTTCCAGAAGCTTAAACATGCATCTTAAGGTTCATTGAGGTTCATATGACAGTTGGTTACTTGTTTAATTCATTAATCATGCCAAGACTTCATCTTTAAGCAAGAAAACTCAAGACCAAGGTTGGTACAACTTACCAAAGGTTCAAAACAGAGAAGCAAAGGCTCTTGGAGCTCAACACACTGCCTCTCCAAGTCTGACTTGAAGGGTACACGAAAATGCTACCAAAGCTTGGCCCTTTCAACACAAAGGGAGCTCCTTGGAGCTTCACAAGCCAAGAACAAGACTCTCACCACCTCCACTCAAGAGGACATCCCCTCCAACTCTCACAAACAGCAACCCCAACTCAGAAGAAGGTCAACAACACAGCCCCAAAGCTACTCTCACTCACACCAAGTGTTTAGGAGAAGGATTTGTGAAGGAAGTTGCCTCAAAGATCAAGAAATGGAAGAGGAAAAATAATGGAACAGTACTCAACAGCTGGCCAGCCCCAAACTCACGTAGAGAATGTGTTATGGCCTAAGTTTTGTGCTAACAAGCCTATATATAGCCACTTAACATTTAAACACACAGTATTAACTTTAATTGCTACGCTTTGCCTTTTAATCCCAAACTTTGGATTCTTAACCTACTCAATTTTACAAGAATTAACATATTTTTCTTATAATTTTCGGAGCACCTTTCTGGTACGCGCTTTTCATAGCCAGTACCAGTTTCTGGCACCAATTCTCATTATCTTGACTTGAAACTCGGTTTACAAGTCCTACATATTATTTTAGTAATTATCATGTACTTATTATAATTTTCCGGGATACTTTTTCGGTACACATTTATACCGACTAGCAGAACCGGTATCTGCACTTTTCTTCCGAAAAGCGACTTTCAGCATTCTTACTCACTTACTATAATTATTAGAGCCTCAACATAATTATTAGGGTCAATTATAGAATTATTTTCTAATTTCATATAATTAATTAATTAACTTCATTAATTAACTCCCAAATGGCAACGGTATGAGGTAATCATATATCATATTCTCGCTTTTTCATTTGATTGGCATAATTTGTTTGATTGGCATAATTTTATTTTATATGGCCACTTGGTAATAACCCCATGATTCAATAGTTAGGCCATATAAAAGATTCTTGATTAACATAAATATTTAATGATGATTGGGATAGTGCCCACATAAACCATATGTCGTCATCATACAATTGCATTTTTTATGAACATCTGGACCATTAAATGCAACGAAATCAATAACCACCTCGGGGGAAGATCCGTTGAAGTATGCAGCTTGTGGCACTATAGTCAATGTTTCTCTTATTCTAATTCTATTCTATTTATGGGTGAGATTCTCGAGCAAAAGCTAAAAACCTTTGCAAATAGGTCGGCTGCATAACATGTGGAGGAGCACTTAAAATTCTCAAATATTCCACATCAGCAATATGTTCTGCATCATGACCTAAAACAGGATCAGATTTCAATAGGAGTGAGAATAATATGTTGAAACTATGCCAATGGGCCCAAATCAAAAAGACCCGAATTGGTTTATGTTCCTCCAACTACAGGAATCCTTCTCTATTGCAAGCATGATGGTTACAAAATAACAGGGAAATATTCTTTTCCTTACTTTTATATCCCAGAATTTATTATCATGATTTTACTAAACATCTTGTTGGACCAAATTCTTATATGATGTGAAATTTCAACAAGCATTGATATACAAAGTGTATAATTATGCATTTGTCTAGTATTATATGTCGACAAAAGCAGGTCGGCAGATATTTTGAATATTATCATGACAAAAGAGTATCAGATTTCACCATGAGGCCGCGTTCCCTAAGTTTCATGGAGCATAGATGAAGATCAACAAAATTGGGGAGCATGGATCCTTCGTGATGGATGCTCAATCAAATCTGATAGAATGAATTATAGTCAACTAGTATTAATTATTGATTGATGCTAGTCAATTATTATTAATTGTTGATTGCAATTATTATCTGATTATACTTGGATAATTATTGATTGCTGATTGAATCAATATTATTGCTAATTTCCTTCTCCATACTTTATTATGCTGCATTTATTATTGCAAGGAATACTCAAACGAATGATGTGGAGATCCACTCAAATAAGATTTGGCTAGAAAGTCGAGTCACGGAAAAAATGGTCAATGATTCGGGCTTCAATTAAAGATAAAGTCTAATACAAGACTTATGCGAAAAATGCCAAGCTGAAAGAAAGGCTGAGGCACGAGAAGTCGGGTTCAGATAAAAAGGCACCGCAAAAGAAATGGGGCCCAAATTAAAAAGCCATGCAAGAAGAAGCAGCAATGCAATTCAAAGAGGCAAAATGTGTCTCCTTAAACATAACGCTTCAACAAAAGAAGCCAAGTCAGAATGAAGACCGGCCCTTCGGGATATAAATGGTTTATTAAATGGAGTCAATCCATCATAAAAGTTGAAGACGGATATGGCGAGATCCAATCCGGGATAGAAATAAAGATCCAAGATGCAAATTGGAAATAAAATGAAGATGGATATGGTGAGATCCAATCCGGGACAGAAATAAAGATCCGAGATGCAAATCGAAAATAAAATGAAGACGGATATGGTGAGATCCAATGCGGGATAGAAATAAAGATCTGAGATGCAAATCAAAAATAAAATGAAGACGGATATGGCGAGATCCAATACGGGATAGATGCAAATCCAGGATATAAAATGGAAGACGGATCCAAATTCGGGTTCAAATAAAAGAATAATGCATGCATGCAACATCAAGCCTGGCTCAGGGAAAATGGGAGGACGCTTTCGTAATCCAAACCAAACTAAGATTCAAGAGGGCAGATTGAAGCAAGTCATCATGATGCCTTCGAAATTCAAACTCAGGAAAAAAGCCGAGTTGAATATTATGAAACCACGATATACAAATCTGGGTTAAAGTAAAACGAGGGAACAAGTAAATACCTTCGTAAATATGGATCCTTGTGTTTATGATGCATCAACATAAATTTTGAGATACAAGCGCAATTTGTCATGCTGACTCTGATCATGCTGACTCTGATCAAGTCGAAATGCTCCGTACTAAGGTCGAAAGACCCAAGTGGGACATGTTTTAATTGAACTAAGTCAGAATCAAGTGGTTAAAGGCTTATGACTTTGCGTGAAGCCTTAAGACATAAATCGTAAGAGGAAAACGTAGTCTTTATGTTTATGCTTATAAGCTATGAGTGTTGATATACTTACTGGTCCTAATCAGGTTGTGATCTGCTGTGTGTTGGACTTGAGCTGTGTGGACTCTTGGCATTGGATAGTGAGCTTGCAAGGTAAGCTTTTGTGTCTTCGGTTTAGCCATGTTGTGGTTCCACCATATCCCATGGGGGTATGGTTATATGCTTGCTGTGTTACATGCTTTTGATGTTTTGGAAATTCTATTGAGCTGTTATATGCTAGTGCCTTTATGATATGCATGTGGTGTTCCACCTATACGGTAAGCCTGAGTATGTGGTACATACAATATGGTGAGGCTGTGGATGAGGTGTAAGCGGTGTTCCTTGTACTATCTGTAGGTAATAGACGTATTCCTGCATTTCTCTTGCCAGTAGAGTAGTTTAAACACACATGGCATGAATATCTGTTGCACTGCATTGAGTTTTGGAACTTATATTGAATTACTGCCTTTGGAACTTATATTGCCCATGTAAGTGAGCTTGGGGTGGAAGATCCTTGAGGACCCCTTGTCTTACTGAGATTTCTGGTTTAGAGATCTCACCCCATGTTTGGGGAATGCTTATTTCAGGTTCAGGTAATGCGGGGGTTGAGACCTTTAGTGGCAGGAGGCCAGAGCTTAGCTGATAGATGTTACATGTTTATGCTGCTTATATTGATATGCTGTTATGATTGGATGTTGAATCCTATTTACTGTCTTATGCTTTTAGCTTCAGTTTATGGATTTCTCTGTTGAGACTCTGTTGGTTATGCTATTGATTTAGTGAGCATGGGGATTGTCCATGCCACATAGACTTGATTATGTCTTGTTTTATGTTGGAGTTGTATTAATGTATCAGGATTATTGTCCGGACTACGTGTTGTAGATCTGTGACATAGATACTCGCTTTATCTATATTATGAGGTATTTCAGTTAGATGTCTTTTTGCAATTTACATACAGGCGATATTTTATGAAATTGATTAAGTAATCAACTTGGCTAAGTATAACAACGTCATAATTGAAAAGAAAAAGATATTCCGCATTTTTAATTAAGTGCAGCTTAATACGATGATATGTTAACAAACCGGGTATACTCGGGGTGTTACACCGCACATCGTAGTAACTCTTCTGGCGATTCTGCGCCTGCTTCAACTTTTCCCTAATCAATTTGATCTGCAGGGTGGTATCTTGGACAAAGTCCAAGCCAAACAACTCCTTGTCTCCAACCTCAGACCAGCAGGTAGGAGTCCGACACCTCTTACCATACAACGCCTCGTAGGGTGCCATGCCAAGGCTAGCATGGAAACTGTTGTTGTACGAAAATTCAACCAATGGCAGGTACCTATCCCATGTTGAACCCTTCTCCAAAGTGCAAGCCCTCAACATGTCCTCGAATGTCTGGATGGTCCGCTCAGTCTGTCCGTCAGTCTGAGGGTGATAGGTGTTACTCAGTCTACATGGAGTGAGAGTGTCATCAATGTCTCTGACGGGACTGGGTGCCGTTAACTTTTCTTACGGAACTGCTTGCACAATTCAAAGTGGATCAGTAGTCCCGTAACAATACATGATGAGACTGATTTCGTCATTCCTTTTGACATGTTTGACTATAGTCCGGTAAAACTTATCAAATGTAATTTTAATTGAAAATCTTCCACAAAAAATTCATACAACGGTGCTTTTGCCTGCTAAATATGCTTCATAAAATGCAGTGCAAGGTTTGCATATTTGCTATTGAAGCCTTCTTGGGGTGATGGGGATTACACAAGCAAAGGGACTCTAATTTTAGAAGTAATAGATGATGAAATTGAAGAAGGTGATAAAGAAAAGTTTGAGAGCAACAACGGGGAAGATCATATGAACATGATGACGAAGGGATAGAAGATAAGCATCATATAGTTTGTGCTGTTGAAAGCTTTTATCCTCAGAGAGGTGGCAAAGTTCTTTCTCAAACTTGCACTCTGATGAAAAGGATAAAGAGAGGGATGAGAAGGAAGATAGAAAACTTGAATTTGCATTTTGAGAATCATGTAGCTTGTGACAATGTTGAATCTTCCTCAGAACCTCGGATAATACAAAAGGAACAGGACATGTTTTTTTAGAATTTCTTAACCATCATCTATTTAACTTGGGTTGTTCACGTTTCATGTTTCTATTTATTGAAGTCACCGAATGAAAACATAATGGGTTAGTACGATTATTTGAGTGATCCTGTTGCATATATTTTGACTATAAAATCTCGCAAGTTTTTGGTCATGCAGCATATCTACCTCAATCTCAAGATCCAGCCTGCTCATATGAATGCACACAAGAAGATGAATATTCAACAAGTGATGATAATGCTGAAGTTCAAAATGCTTTTGATGAATTCATTGCTCAGAATAATCTTTGTGAGTCTTAAGCTTTATCCAATGGAGGTAGCAATGCAGTAGCAGCTATAGAAGAAGCAGATAATAGACAAGGTGTGTTAAGAATTAAAAGAACTTTACACACTCCCTTTGCAATTGTGTTGTTCGTGTTAGTAAAAGTAATAGTGATTAGTGGTGTGACCTGGTGTGACTTTATGTGGTCCACCTATATTGTTCTCTACTGATAATGGAGAACCGTATATGGTCTATTAATGTTGTCCACTTATTGTAGTGGTTAACCTACTTTTGTATTTGGTCTGCAATCATCTGAAATCATCAACTAAGTTTTGTTTTTGGTCTGCCATCAATTGACCCCATCTTCAGTGCACACTTGAACAGACTCTATGATGGAGGAGTCTATAAAAGGGTGCATCTTCAGCTTCATGAGTCCCTGAGCTCACTCTACTATAGAGCTGCACACCATCTGGGCTGCAGAGAAGAGTTTGGAAGACTCAATAGAAAATTTTCATATCAGTTGCAAAAACTATTCAAAACAAAAGGAAAGCAATGGTGGGAGGTATTTATGATCTATCATATTCTGCATTTGAGTATAAGTTAGAACTTACACTTCGATGTTTCCTAGTAACTAGTTCATCAATTGAAATTAGCATATGTAGATGTAATACGTTTGCATACATTACATGAGATATCATTTTTAATATATTTAAAATATCAACAATTTTAAGAAGTTTTTTCTCCCCAGCCAATAAGCCTCCATTTCATGAACCAGACTGCTCTTGTCAATGCATACAAGAAGATCAATCTTCAACCAATGATGATGATACTGAAGTTCCCAATGCCTTTAATGTGTTCATTGCTCAGGACAACATATGAAAGTTTTACATATCATACATTATTTTTTTTCTTTTCATTTTGTTTCATCTCATGAAACTCCAACTTCTGTTCCTTACCTTAATAGGAAATTGATGCTCTTTGAGGAT
The DNA here is from genome assembly GCF_033153095.1 of Gastrolobium bilobum. Taxonomy (NCBI): domain Eukaryota; kingdom Viridiplantae; phylum Streptophyta; class Magnoliopsida; order Fabales; family Fabaceae; genus Gastrolobium; species Gastrolobium bilobum. The sequence goes on along the minus strand of NW_026896395.1, from coordinate 11,015 downwards.
GGAAGTGTTGCAAGTGAGGCAGAATGTGGTGATCCAGTTTTAACAATTAAACGGCTAAAATCATCTTAAAAATCTGAAAGACTCTTTAAGTGTTTTATATCAGGAACTAGAAGAAGAGAGAAGTGCCTCTGCAATAGCTGCTAACCAGACAATGACAATGATTACCAGGCGGCAGGAAGAAAAAGCAGCAATGCAAATGGAAGCATTGCAGTGCCAAAGAATGATGGAAGAGCAATCAGAGTATGATCCGGAAGCTTTGCAGATTTTGAATGATTTAATGATGAAAAGAGAGAAAGAGAAGCAAGAACTTGAAATGGAATTGGAAGAGCACAGGAAAAAGATACTGGACTATGAAGGAAAAGAGAAATTGAGGGTGTTGAGAAGAAAAGATGGAATTGTAAGAAGTAGAGACTCCTCTTCATCTTGCAGCAACATGGATGAGCTAACCATTGATCTTAATTAACTATGAAGCAAAGGATGAAGACAATGGCATCTTCAACCATGAGGAAAGCAGCCACAACAATTTAAGTGCTGATACAGTTTCAAATTTGGAGGAGATGGCAATAGACTGTGCAAAGTATATAAGTGTTGTTGATAATTCATTGGCAGAATTTGAGGAAGAGAAGGTGTCCATTCTAGATGAGTTCAAAGCATTGAGGGAAAAACTTATCGCAGTGGTGATATAATGAGCAATTCCTTGATGAATTTAACTTGATTGAGCTTTCATCAAGACCAGGTGACAAAGACTTGATATGCAAAACTCATTTCCTACACTTGAAATGGATAGTATGAAGGTGTCCTTTGAAGAGGAGGTTGATCATGTTTATGAGAGGTTACAAGCTCTTAAAACAGATAGGGAGTTTCTAAAGCACTGTAAGGGATCCACACAGAATGGAGACAAAGGAATGGATCTTCTTCAAGAAATCTTGCAACATCTTTGTGCGAGCTCCTCAAAAATTTATCCCCTGCTCCTTTTATCTGTTTTGCATAACTACTAAATTTTAGCCTTTACCTATGCCAACAAATTCTAAAAAGTTTGAAAATTATCTAGTGCCAAGGCACTAGCTAACCCCAATGTGGCTTTGTCACTGAAGAGTGAAGTATAAAAAAGAGCTTTATCCTTCAATGAAGTGATAAGTTAGGCCTTCTAAATGGATCCAATATGACATCTAACACAAAGCACTTTGTTTTAGATTGTCTTAGAGATGAGTTCATCACATTTGGAGTTTCATTTAAGACTTATTATGGCAACCAATTCTCGTGATGTAGAGCTCATATTTTTTTATTTTTTTTGTGTGTGTACATATAGAGCCCATATTTAGTTGGGTTTATGTGTGATTAAAAGAATTTTGTTAATAGGTGAGCCAATGTTATTAAACTGATTATCAATTCGGTTGAGATACTAAGTTGACAAGTCATTGGCTCAATCTATGAATCACTTGTTGAACTTGCTGGTTGAATTACTTAATTGAATTATATAAGAATATATAATAAATGTAATAATAAAAGTATTATGATAAATATATACTTGTGGTATAGTGATTAATGTTAGAAAGATATAAAATTATTAATGTAATATCACCTAATATATTAAGGTTTTGGATTAAAATAGATCTTTACCATTAATGTTGCATTACGTAGGTTAGGTTGTGGGTGTTAACAGTATGAGCTTGGAAAATTTCACACGGCAAAATAATGTATCGATTATGTATAAATTATAATCTGTATATATTTGTTAGTTATGGTTATGATGACTGAAGTTACTGTTTAGACCTCATAATTACTTCTTCATGGATCATGATATTCATTAATTAATTATAATTTTTTCAAAAATATGTTTAGTGATATATTTTTATTTATTTTAAATAATTCATATTTCTATCGTCGATTCATACTCTCAATCAAAAACATATAATTGAAAATATTATATTCAACTGTCAAATTATTATTATTATTATTATTATTGTTATGAGGTGAAAAGTTTTGGGCGACCTTTGGAGGACAGTAGCCTCATTAGACTATGATGAATATGTAAGTATTTTATTTGAAAGTGGTAATTAGTGAAATGATTATAATGTTGATCATCTCAAAATAATTTTTTTTTTTGGTGAAGATCTCAAAATTATTTACTTCTTAAGAATAGTGTTGTAACAGAGTGCATGTCAAACAAATGGCATAACATATGCCGGAACAAAATTTTGACGTGCATAATTACACCAGATTGTTTTATTTACTCTAAAATCAACGGCAAATTGAGAAGACTAATTTTGTTAGGATGGAGAAAAAAAGATTATAGCGAATTATGAAGCGGAGAAAGTTATATTTATTATCATTTTAGACTTATTATTCTTATTATCTGATTAGTTACCGTTATATTAATTTGAAATCAACAATAGAAAAATAGAAGAAAAAAATAACTGTTGTTGATTTTGAATTAATCCTTTGATAAATAGAAGAAAAATGCATGTATCTCCAAGAAACTCTCAAAGAAAACTAAAGCGCTCAAAATGTAAAAACTGATTACAACTAAAAACTGAATTCTCTCTTCAACATGAAAATCTGACTTCCACTAAGTTCTGAGTTCCACTCCTTTTTACAAAACAAAGACTACTTTAAAAAAAAATATATATATCTTCAAATTGATGTTGTCCCTCATATCAAACAAGCATCCAACGACCTTCAAATTTCCATCTCATCTTCTTCTTTCATCTTTTATTGCCATGTGTCCTTTTCTGTGTATAAAAAGAAAAATAATTTGCAAAAAGTTAAAATTTCTTTTCTTTTACCTCTTTTTATCAACTTGGGCTTACTTCTTTAAATTTGGCCCAAAGTTTACCTGCACTTTAATACAATTCAGCCCATAAAACATAAGATAATTACCACTAAATTAAATAGAAATTAAGACTACCACTCGTCAGATTAGGTTTTGGCCTAAATACGTTAAGTTTATATAAAATATTTTGAACTTGGTTTGACCTATTAATTTGGTGTACTCTACATTATAGGTTTGGTCTTGTCTATATTTAAAAATCAAAATATATGACCTAGGCATATTAACATGTTTAAGCCTACGAATCTTTGTAAAAGGAAATGTTTTCTAAACAAGTTTTTTTTGAGGTCCAAGCCTATTTTATTTTACTAAATATATTAGCTAGGTCAAACCTAACCTACTTAGACCGAATTATAAACACTTAATAGACCATTTGATCCATTTAAATCCCTACATGGAAGTTATGTGTGAGGAAGAACTTGCAATTTGTGTGTTAACAGTATTGAGCTTGGAAAATTTCACACGGAAAAATAATGTATCGATTATGTATAAATTATAATCTGTATATATTTGTTAGTTGTGGTTATGATGACTGAAGTTACTGTTTAGACCTTATAATTACTTCTTCATGAATCATGATATTTTTAATTAATTATCATTTTTTCAAAAATATGCTTAGCGATATATTTTTATTTATTTTAAATAATTCATATTTCTATCATCGATTCATACTCTCAATCCAAAACATATAATTGAAAATATTATATTCAACTGTAAAATTATTATTATTATTGAGGTAAAAAGTTTTGGGCGACCTTTGGAGGATAGTAGCCTCATTAAACTATGATGAATATGTAAGTATTTTATTTGAAAATGGTAATTAGCGAAATGAATATAATGTTGATCATCTCAAAATAATTTACTTCTTAAGAATAGTATTGTAACCGAGGGCATATCAAACAAATGGCATAGCGTGTGCCGGAACAAAATTTTGACGTGCATAATCACACCAGATGTTTTATGTACTCTAAAATCAACGGCAAATTGAGAGTACTAACTTGGTTAGGATGGAGAAAAAAAGGTTATAGCGAATTGAGAAGCGGAGAAAGTTATATTTATTATTATTTTAGACTTATCACTCTTATTATTTGATTGGTTATTGTTATATCAATTTGAAATCAATAATAAAAAAATAGAAAGAAAAAAAAAACTATTGCTGATTTCGACTTTGATAAATAATTAGATAGTAAGGGTGGTACGTCTAAAATATAATAAATATAACCGCCCCAACTGAGAGGCTTGATAGTCCATTGTTCTTTATAAAACAAAGGGGTGGTGAAGGGAGGGCCCCAATTGGTAGAAAAAACCCGCAACTTTTTTTCTTCCAGAAACTCTTAGTATTTAAAAAATACATTGAATTTCAATTATTTCGAGTTGAGTTGAGTGAACTTACTCAAAGGAACAATATTCTCTTAATGTCTGTTTTTTCGTTTTCACAATTAAGACTTCACTTAAATATAATCGAATTTTGTAGATAGATAAAAAACTCAATTTTTGAGTTTGTTTTTCCGGTTCAAAGGTTGAAGTGACAAAAATAATAGAACCCCGTATACCGAATAGAAAAAGAATTGAAGTGAAAAAGAACCAATTATATTTATTATATTTTAACGTAGTGAAACATAAACAGAAAAACCACCCTTTGTGGATATCTAATTTGCTATTTTTTTTATCAAAGTATTATTGATTTCAAATTGATATAACAATAACCAATCAAATAATAAGAGTGATAAGTCTAAAATAATAATAAATATAACTTTCTCCGCTTCTCAATTCACTATAACCTTTTTTTCTCCATCCTAACCAAGTTAGTACTCTCAATTTGCCGTTGATTTTAGAGTACATAAAACATCTGGTGTGATTATGCACGTCAAAATTTTGTTCCGGCACACGCTATGCCATTTGTTTGATATGCCCTCGGTTACAATACTATTCTTAAGAAGTAAATTATTTTGAGATGATCAACATTATATTCATTTCGCTAATTACCATTTTCAAATAAAATACTTACATATTCATCATAGTTTAATGAGGCTACTATCCTCCAAAGGTCGCCCAAAACTTTTTACCTCAATAATAATAATAATTTTACAGTTGAATATAATATTTTGAATTATATGTTTTGGATTGAGAGTATGAATCGATGATAGAAATATGAATTATTTAAAATAAATAAAAATATATCGCTAAGCATATTTTTGAAAAAATGATAATTAATTAAAAATATCATGATTCATGAAGAAGTAATTATAAGGTCTAAACAGTAACTTCAGTCATCATAACCACAACTAACAAATATATACAGATTATAATTTATACATAATCGATACATTATTTTGCCGTGTGAAATTTTCCAAGCTCAATACTGTTAACACACAAATTGCAAGTTCTTCCTCACACATAACTTCCATGTAGGGATTTAAATGGATCAAATGGTCTATTAAGTGTTTATAATTCGGTCTAAGTAGGTTAGGTTTGACCTAGCTAATATATTTAGTAAAATAAAATAGGCTTGGACCTCAAAAAAAACTTGTTTAGAAAACATTTCCTTTTACAAATATTGACCTATACGTCAGTATATCGTATTATTTAATTTAATTCAAATAAAATAAAAATATAGACAAGACCAAACCTATAATGTAGAGTACACCAAATTAATAGGTCAAACCAAGTTCAAAATATTTTATATAAACTTAACGTATTTAGGCCAAAACCTAATCTGACGAGTGGTAGTCTTAATTTCTATTTAATTTAGTGGTAATTATCTTATGTTTTATGGGCTGAATTGTATTAAAGTGCAGGTAAACTTTGGGCCAAATTTAAAGAAGTAAGCCCAAGTTGATAAAAAGAGGTAAAAGAAAAGAAATTTTAACTTTTTGCAAATTATTTTTCTTTTTATACACAGAAAAGGACACATGGCAATAAAAGATGAAAGAAGAAGATGAGATGGAAATTTGAAGGTCGTTGGATGCTTGTTTGATATGAGGGACAACATCAATTTGAAGATATATTTTTTTTTTTAAAGTAGTCTTTGTTTTGTAAAAAGGAGTGGAACTCAGAACTTAGTGGAAGTCAGATTTTCATGTTGAAGAGAGAATTCAGTTTTTAGTTGTAATCAGTTTTTACATTTTGAGCGCTTTAGTTTTCTTTGAGAGTTTCTTGGAGATACATGCATTTTTCTTCTATTTATCAAAGGATTAATTCAAAATCAACAACAGTTATTTTTTTCTTCTATTTTTCTATTGTTGATTTCAAATTAATATAACGGTAACTAATCAGATAATAAGAATAATAAGTCTAAAATGATAATAAATATAACTTTCTCCGCTTCATAATTCGCTATAATCTTTTTTTCTCCATCCTAACAAAATTAGTCTTCTCAATTTGCCGTTGATTTTAGAGTAAATAAAACAATCTGGTGTAATTATGCACGTCAAAATTTTGTTCCGGCATATGTTATGCCATTTGTTTGACATGCACTCTGTTACAACACTATTCTTAAGAAGTAAATAATTTTGAGATCTTCACCAAAAAAAAAAATTATTTTGAGATGATCAACATTATAATCATTTCACTAATTACCACTTTCAAATAAAATACTTACATATTCATCATAGTTTAATGAGGCTACTGTCCTCCAAAGGTCGCCCAAAACTTTTCACCTCATAACAATAATAATAATAATAATAATAATTTGACAGTTGAATATAATATTTTCAATTATATGTTTTTGATTGAGAGTATAAATCGACGATAGAAATATGAATTATTTAAAATAAATAAAAATATATCACTAAACATATTTTTGAAAAAATTATAATTAATTAATGAATATCATGATCCATGAAGAAGTAATTATGAGGTCTAAACAGTAACTTCAGTCATCATAACCATAACTAACAAATATATACAGATTATAATTTATACATAATCGATACATTATTTTGCCGTGTGAAATTTTCCAAGCTCATACTGTTAACACCCACAACCTAACCTACGTAATGCAACATTAATGGTAAAGATCTATTTTAATCCAAAACCTTAATATATTAGGTGATATTACATTAATAATTTTATATCTTTCTAACATTAATCACTATACCACAAGTATATATTTATCATAATACTTTTATTATTACATTTATTATATATTCTTATATAATTCAATTAAGTAATTCAACCAGCAAGTTCAACAAGTGATTCATAGATTGAGCCAATGACTTGTCAACTTAGTATCTCAACCGAATTGATAATCAGTTTAATAACATTGGCTCACCTATTAACAAAATTCTTTTAATCACACATAAACCCAACTAAATATGGGCTCTATATGTACACACACAAAAAAAATAAAAAAATATGAGCTCTACATCACGAGAATTGGTTGCCATAATAAGTCTTAAATGAAACTCCAAATGTGATGAACTCATCTCTAAGACAATCTAAAACAAAGTGCTTTGTGTTAGATGTCATATTGGATCCATGTAGAAGGCCTAACTTATCACTTCATTGAAGGATAAAGCTCTTTTTTATACTTCACTCTTCAGTGACAAAGCCACATTGGGGTTAGCTAGTGCCTTGGCACTAGATAATTTTCAAACTTTTTAGAATTTGTTGGCATAGGTAAAGGCTAAAATTTAGTAGTTATGCAAAACAGATAAAAGGAGCAGGGGATAAATTTTTGAGGAGCTCGCACAAAGATGTTGCAAGATTTCTTGAAGAAGATCCATTCCTTTGTCTCCATTCTGTGTGGATCCCTTACAGTGCTTTAGAAACTCCCTATCTGTTTTAAGAGCTTGTAACCTCTCATAAACATGATCAACCTCCTCTTCAAAGGACACCTTCATACTATCCATTTCAAGTGTAGGAAATGAGTTTTGCATATCAAGTCTTTGTCACCTGGTCTTGATGAAAGCTCAATCAAGTTAAATTCATCAAGGAATTGCTCATTATATCACCACTGCGATAAGTTTTTCCCTCAATGCTTTGAACTCATCTAGAATGGACACCTTCTCTTCCTCAAATTCTGCCAATGAATTATCAACAACACTTATATACTTTGCACAGTCTATTGCCATCTCCTCCAAATTTGAAACTGTATCAGCACTTAAATTGTTGTGGCTGCTTTCCTCATGGTTGAAGATGCCATTGTCTTCATCCTTTGCTTCATAGTTAATTAAGATCAATGGTTAGCTCATCCATGTTGCTGCAAGATGAAGAGGAGTCTCTACTTCTTACAATTCCATCTTTTCTTCTCAACACCCTCAATTTCTCTTTTCCTTCATAGTCCAGTATCTTTTTCCTGTGCTCTTCCAATTCCATTTCAAGTTCTTGCTTCTCTTTCTCTCTTTTCATCATTAAATCATTCAAAATCTGCAAAGCTTCCGGATCATACTCTGATTGCTCTTCCATCATTCTTTGGCACTGCAATGCTTCCATTTGCATTGCTGCTTTTTCTTCCTGCCGCCTGGTAATCATTGTCATTGTCTGGTTAGCAGCTATTGCAGAGGCACTTCTCTCTTCTTCTAGTTCCTGATATAAAACACTTAAAGATTCTTTCAGATTTTTAAGATGATTTTAGCCGTTTAATTGTTAAAACTGGATCACCACATTCTGCCTCACTTGCAACACTTCCATCCTCAAAGAGCATCAATTTCCTATTAAGGTAAGGAACAGAAGTTGGAGTTTCATGAGATGAAACAAAATGAAAAGAAAAAAAATAATGTATGATATGTAAAACCTTCATATGTTGTCCTGAGCAATGAACACATTAAAGGCATTGGGAACTTCAGTATCATCATCATTGGTTGAAGATTGATCTTCTTGTATGCATTGACAAGAGCAGTCTGGTTCATGAAATGGAGGCTTATTGGCTGGGGAGAAAAAACTTCTTAAAATTGTTGATATTTTAAATATATTAAAAATGATATCTCATGTAATGTATGCAAACGTATTACATCTACATATGCTAATTTCAATTGATGAACTAGTTACTAGGAAACATCGAAGTGTAAGTTCTAACTTATACTCAAATGCAGAATATGATAGATCATAAATACCTCCCACCATTGCTTTCCTTTTGTTTTGAATAGTTTTTGCAACTGATATGAAAATTTTCTATTGAGTCTTCCAAACTCTTCTCTGCAGCCCAGATGGTGTGCAGCTCTATAGTAGAGTGAGCTCAGGGACTCATGAAGCTGAAGATGCACCCTTTTATAGACTCCTCCATCATAGAGTCTGTTCAAGTGTGCACTGAAGATGGGGTCAATTGATGGCAGACCAAAAACAAAACTTAGTTGATGATTTCAGATGATTGCAGACCAAATACAAAAGTAGGTTAACCACTACAATAAGTGGACAACATTAATAGACCATATACGGTTCTCCATTATCAGTAGAGAACAATATAGGTGGACCACATAAAGTCACACCAGGTCACACCACTAATCACTATTACTTTTACTAACACGAACAACACAATTGCAAAGGGAGTGTGTAAAGTTCTTTTAATTCTTAACACACCTTGTCTATTATCTGCTTCTTCTATAGCTGCTACTGCATTGCTACCTCCATTGGATAAAGCTTAAGACTCACAAAGATTATTCTGAGCAATGAATTCATCAAAAGCATTTTGAACTTCAGCATTATCATCACTTGTTGAATATTCATCTTCTTGTGTGCATTCATATGAGCAGGCTGGATCTTGAGATTGAGGTAGATATGCTGCATGACCAAAAACTTGTGAGATTTTATAGTCAAAATATATGCAACAGGATCACTCAAATAATCGTACTAACCCATTATGTTTTCATTCGGTGACTTCAATAAATAGAAACATGAAACGTGAACAACCCAAGTTAAATAGATGATGGTTAAGAAATTCTAAAAAAACATGTCCTGTTCCTTTTGTATTATCCGAGGTTCTGAGGAAGATTCAACATTGTTGCCATCATTTGGTAAAGTATGAGCTTCTTAAGTAGTAATCCTCCCTGGAAGTGACTCAACTACAGTTTTAAATCTTCAACTTCCAAACCTATAGAATTCTCCAAGCCTGTCATGTTTGTATCCAAGCTTTGAAATTCTCTCAAGTTTGTTTTATAGCTGCATTCATATCCATTGTGAATAATGCTGGCACTTCAAATATACTTGATTGTGCTCTAATAGGTGACTCAGTAGCAAAACTTTCAATCTTTTGCTCCCTCTCTAATGCATGAGTTTCACAAGCTACATGATTCTCAAAATGCAAATTCAAGTTTTCTATCTTCCTTCTCATCCCTCTCTTTATCCTTTTCATCAGAGTGCAAGTTTGAGAAAGAACTTTGCCACCTCTCTGAGGATAAAAGCTTTCAACAGCACAAACTATATGATGCTTATCTTCTATCCCTTCGTCATCATGTTCATGATCTTCCCCGTTGTTGCTCTCAAACTTTTCTTTATCACCTTCTTCAATTTCATCATCTATTACTTCTAAAATTAGAGTCCCTTTGCTTGTGTAATCCCCATCACCCCAAGAAGGCTTCAATAGCAAATATGCAAACCTTGCACTGCATTTTATGAAGCATATTTAGCAGGCAAAAGCACCGTTGTATGAATTTTTTGTGGAAGATTTTCAATTAAAATTACATTTGATAAGTTTTACCGGACTATAGTCAAACATGTCAAAAGGAATGACGAAATCAGTCTCATCATGTATTGTTACGGGACTACTGATCCACTTTGAATTGTGCAAGCAGTTCCGTAAGAAAAGTTAACGGCACCCAGTCCCGTCAGAGACATTGATGACACTCTCACTCCATGTCAACCACTCCCGTCAGACAAACCAACGCAACTAATGAAATTAAATTAATCCCGTCAAAGTATTTGACGTATCGGGTCTTGAAGTTTGATAATTAATCCTGTCTAATTTGTTGACCTGCACAAATTAAGTGATAGGACCATGTTTAAATAATATGGTGTTGAATTTAACTTGATTTCTACTGTGATAGGCACATTTTATGTATCTAATTGTATTTAAAAATTTATAATTTATTCTAAATTATTTGTCACTTTAAAAAATAAAAATATATTATTTTCTTAACTCTACTTTATTTTTTTATTGCTACTTATTCCAAATGATTTAATAGAGTGAAGGTGTAATATAATCAAATAAACTTATATTTTCATTAAATCGAAAAGTATTTAATGAATT
>NW_026896394.1:0-22159 GCF_033153095.1 Gastrolobium bilobum | reverse complement strand
TTGAAACCCTCTCATTGGTGAGTTATTGGGCAAAATCAGCAGCGAAAATTTGGGGGGAAAATGGAGTTTCATGGAGTCATTTGAGCTTCCATTGCTTGGAGGAGTCTTGGGTTAGCTTCTAGCCTTTGTTGTGAGTATGTTTCCATCCCATTTACATGGTTTAATTGTGATTGAATTTTTGGAAACCTAAAGCTTGAATTTGATGATTTGTGTTGTTAGAGAGCTCAATTAGAAAATGTGTATTAGATGATAATGTCTTAGAATGATGTGTGAGAGCTAGAAAGGCCATGAAAATTATTGATGAAAATTATGAAAATTTAACTTAGAAATTTTGAGGAATGTCATGACTTTGTGTTTTGGAATTTTGTTGGGAATTAATTAATGAGTTGTTGTATGATTATATGATGATATAATGTAGTTGTGTGAGGTGTGGAGTGATTAAAAGTGAATGGAAATCCTAGAATTGCCCTAGGTTACAACTTGGCCTTTAAAGGAAAATTAAGGAATTGATGTTGTTGGAAATTGTTTGAGTGATGAATTATGTGTTAAAAAGGTAATTAGATGGGTTGTGTGGTGATTGGCAAGTGGAAGAATCAATGCAAAAATAATAAGTGGCTTAGTTGGCATAAAGAACCTAGAGTGAAATATTTCGCAAAACGATGCGTAAATGTCGTAAAACGGAAAAATGACGATTGAACTAGCCTCTAAGCAACCTAAGGAAGCGTAATAAAATGAGAAAGAAAATTTAGAAAAATAAATCCCCAATTAACACCTATATGGCCGAACCTCCAAGGGGAAAATGGGGGATTTTGCGATTTTCGCGTTTTGATGTAATTCGACGCGAAAATGACGAACCGGCACTTGAACCGGCCTATTGACAACCTAATGAGACGTAACAAAATGAGAAAGAAAATTTAGAAAAATAAATCTCACATTTACACTACAATGGCCGAACCATCAAGGGAGGATGGGGAGGATTTTTGTGTTTTTGCGTTTTGATACTATTTGACGAGTACTGATGGATGTACGTTATTGTATAGGTTGCCGTACGTCGACCTGAATCCCGAATCTTGAATCAGTGAATTGCCCTTGGTCCGGGACCAAGTGGATTGAGGTAAGAAATTGGTTCATTGCATGTGTAATTATAAATTAACATGTATGGGTTGAACTGAGAGTGATTGGGAATGTCCTCTGTGTAGGCATTCCGCTGTGTACCGAGTTGAGGGATAAGCTGCTGCGGAGCTTGTGGAAACACGAATTAAGGTAACCTCTTGGTACTGGGGCTTGTTCCCCTTTTCTGTTCCACCTTGCCAGTTGATGGCAACGGTAGGAAGTGTGTATGAATAGTATAGAACACATGAGCATGCATGCATTATTGCTATGGGTACTGCAGTACCGAGTCTCTGGCCAGTAGATAGTTTTATTAGCCTTCGGGCATTTTCGGACTTCCGCTGGATAGGTCTCCAGGAGGGAGTTCCAGTTGACTGCGGTCATGGTGTGTGATCCGGGTAGGAGCACACAAGGAATGTCTTTGGCGTTTTGGTTGGTTTGGGCATCATGGTTGTGGTTTCTGTGAACACACCTTGGATGATACCCATAGGCTTATATATGCCGAGGGCGTACGTGGAATTGGGGTTACCATCCCGTATCGTCGTATTTTGTTTTCTTTATATTCCCCATTCTCTAAATCCCTTGCTATATCCCGTTTTCAAAGTGGTTGTTGTATTCTATTGATATGCATCGAAGTGAACCATTGGGTGGAGTTTTCTCCAGAACCTCTTGGTTACTGAGATATATTCGTATATCTCACCCCGTCTCGGGGCATTTATTTCAGGAGGTAGCAGTGTAGCAGGAGCCTCGGGCAAGAGGCCCGCAGAGTGAGCGGTGGAGCGCTTCATATTTTGCATTTTGTTGGCCGTGTGGCCTAGGCTAGACTTAGGGCATGAACATGTCATTTGTATTTATTAGTAGCTTCATTAGCATCTTGTTCATGCCATTTTGCCTAAGTCTAATAGTGATGTATTTGGTTATGTTGTCTTTTAAATTAAGTTGAAATTTTAGAAGAATGTAATTTGAAGTTTTAGTTTCCAGTTGTAATTTGTAAAGCCATATTGTAATAGTATTGATGCATGTCTAATTATGATGGAAGGGCCTTAGGCCTATTTTAGGTTATGATAATATGTATGATGGAAATATGCATGAAAAAGGTGTTAGTGATTGCAACTACTTAAGAATGATTAATATGGACTCTATGTTTAATAACTATAAACTGGATTGGGTTGTAAGTGCCCCAAGGCGTTGTTGGTCCTTGTGTGTGCCACCCATTGGATTATTACTGTATTATCATGTGTTTATTAGGTACATTTGAGGTTTAAATGATCTTTTACAAATTTGGGATTATTGGAAAAACAAAGGAAACTCTGGCGAATTTTCTGTAGAATTGGCAGATTTTAGGCATACTTCGGGAGAGCATATCTCCCTCCATAGAAGTCCCCTAGGGACGTGCCTTACGCCATTTTTAATTTTGAGATGTCCTCTACCTTGTGTCAAAATTTGAGGAAATTCTGGGTTGATCTTCGGCCTGAAAAAAATAGAGAAACACGGACTGCCCATGTGCCCCTGCACCTGAGGCAGATTCTGGACCGGATTTGGGAAATTAATTCCCGCTTCGTTTCTCCGCCAAATTAAGCGTGTGATATATCAAAATGAAGTTTTAGATGTCTAGTTTGTAGGATAACAATTTGAGAGCAAATGGTTGAGTGGATTGAGTGTAGTAATTCGAGCAATGTGAGTTGTTTGGAGCTGTTTTTGGGGTTGTTTGGGCTAATTGCTTATCCAACTTCAAACGGCGATAACCGGAGCAAATGAGCTCCGAATTGAGCGTATGATAGCTTGTTAAAAAGGGAATTAAGTAATACAAAAATATAATCTGAGAAGAAGGGTTGGTTGCGATCGGTTTGGTCGCAGAAAAATTTAGAGTGAAACATGTTCGAATTGGTAAAAATGTAAAGTTGGAAATAGGCTAAGTGAGTTTATGGGAACTCCTTAGTAACTCATAATAAATGATGTAAGTTATAAAAATAGTTGAAATAAGTCTTCCGCAAGAGTTTACGGTTACGGTCACAGCTTTTAATTATTACGCTTTTTATGATTTAAATGCTCGCGTAATAGTTAGAAAAAATTTATTCTCGTTTTTTTAAATGAACTGCTGTGATTGTAACTACGCTTAATATCATAATTAATGTTAACAATACCGGTACGTAACGGGCTGTTACATTTGCAGGCATATCTTCTAGTTTAATTTAATTTTTCAGCTCATTTTTATTTGCCTTGTTATTTATGTCAATACATGCTTTGAATACATCGCCGTCAGCCACCAAAACCCATAAAATATGTATTCTCAGAAAATAAATAAATATAGATTAATATTATTTTCACATAATAGTAAATTAGACCAACTCATAACGCACAATTATTTAATCAAATGAAATACATTCCCGGAAGCGTACATATTTGAAACTTCATAGCGTTATATTCCTGAAAAATGTAACATTACAGTCAAAACCACCATAATTTTATTTTTCATTGCAATTATTTAAATTAAAAACAAGGACAAGATATGCCTCGTTTGTTGTAACAACATATGCGTCTTCACGTGTACCTTGAGTTCAGATTCTCCTATATAGTGAAATTACAATCTTATGCTTGCGAAAATTATTAGAAATAATGAAAAGAAGCCATGGGATGAAGGGTAACATATAAATAACATAACTTCTCAGACCATAGGATAAAGGGTTACACAGAAATCATGTGTAAGATATTTCCCTTTACATGTCTTCATGCATAAGATATTTCCATTTCTTTGTCATCATGCAACAACGAATTATATTCTAAATCCATCATTCAATAATAACTCTTCTTTCTTGGCGTCATGCGTGAGATATTCCCATAAAAATGATACAATACGAAAATTTACACCTTTTTTGTAACATTCCTTACCATAGACAAAGTCGTTGGGTGATGTGAAGGGGAATCTTACTTTGAAACAAAAAATTATGATACCAATCAGTTCAAGACACTCCAAAACACATGAAATAGATAAAAGTTACACGTGCTTACCTTTGAAAAATCTTCCCTTTCAACATACCAAAAATAATAGAATACTTGTCCTCCACGCAATATTCTTTTCTAATAAATGAAAGAGAGAATTGACAAAGTAAATGATAGATATTCTAATATATTAAATTTCTAATTTATCCTCAAACATACTCACTAACAAAACAAAAAGTGAAGTGCACCTAGACGCACATCTACCTTTAATACAATTATTGACAATATATGTATTTCATTAGAGATATTAAATTTTTGAGAAATTACAAATATTAAATACGAAGAAGAAAACTAATTTAAAATATAAAATTATACCTAAACACAACATGTCTCTGTCTCACCAATTGTGTAGAAGTCTCCTACTACACGTCTATTTATGTCTCTCCCTTTTTCTTCTACGCGTAAGCTCTTTTCTTTAGTTATATTTAACAATGTCATTTTTTTTTCTTAAAAGTAGGGTTGTCCTTGTTCGAGAGCATCCACGCCACTGCTCAATTAATACTTGTTCTTAATACACTTGTTAGAAATAATTTTTATAAAAATATTTTAATACTAAATTGTACCGCAATATAAATTTGTATATCTGACATAGCTTTTCTTTTTTTCCAATTCTAACTAACCTAAAATAAAAAAGAGATCAATTAATAAAAGGTTGGAAGTAATAATACCTCAAGATAAATTTGCATATCTTTACCTGTAATTTTGATTGTGCTTTTGCAGCCAAAGGTTAACCTGGTCTTGCAATATTTTTTCCATATCTTCATCATATCGCTTTATCACGTTTGCAGGCATATCTTCTAGTTTCATTTAATTTTTCAGCTCATTTTTATTTGCCTTGTTATTTATGTCAATACATGCTTTGAATACATCGCCGTCAGGCACCAAATCCCATAAAATATGTATTCTCAGAAAATAAATAAATATAGATTAATATTATTTTCACATAATAGTAAATTAGACCAACTCATAATGCACAATTATTTAATCAAATGAAATACATTCCCGGAAGCGTACATATTTGAAACTTCATAGCGTTATATTCCTGAAAAATGTAACATTACAGTCAAAACCACCATAATTTTATTTTTCATTGCAATTATTGAAATTAATAACAAGGACAAGATATGCCTCGTTTGTTGTAACAACATATGCGTCTTCACGTGTACCTTGAGTTCAGATTCTCCTATATAGTGAAATTACAATCTTATGCTTGCGAAAATTATTAGAAATAATGAAAAGAAGCCATGGGATGAAGGGTAACATATAAATAACATAACTTCTCAGACCATAGGATAAAGGGTTAGACAGAAATCATGTGTAAGATATTTCCCTTTACATGTCGTCATGCATAAGATATTTCCATTTCTTTGTCGTCATGCAACAATGAATTATATTCTAAATCCATCATTCATCGTCATGCAACAACGAATTATATTCAAAATCCATCATTCGATAATAACTCTCCTTCCTTGGCGTCATGCGTTAGATATTCCCATAAAAATGATACAAACTGAAAATTTTACACCATTTTTGTAACATGCCTTACCATACACAAAGGCGTTGAGGGATGTGAAGGGAAATCTTACTTTGAAACAAAAAATTATGATACCAATCAGTTCAAGACACTCCAAAACACATGAAATAGATAAAAGTTACACGTGCTTACCTTTAAAAAATCTTCCCTTTCAACATACCAAAAAAAATAGAATACGTGTCCTCCACGCAATATTCTTTTCTTATAAATGAAAGAGAGAATAGACAAAGTAAATGATAGATATTCTAATATATTAAATTTCTAATTGATCCTCTAACCTACTCACTAACAATACAAAAAGTGGAGTGCATCTAGACGCACATCTACATTTAATACAATTATTGACAATATATGTTATTCCTTAAAGATATTAATTTTTTTGAGAAATTACAAATATTAAATACAAAGAAGAAAACTAATTTAAAATATAAAATTATACCTAAACACAACATGTCTCTGTCTCACCAATTGTGTAGAAGTCTCCTACTACACGTCTATTTATGTCTCACCCTTTTACTTCTACGCGTAGGCTTTTTTCTTTAGTTATATTTAACAATGTCATTTTTTATTCCTAAAAGTAGGGTTGTCCTTGTTCTAGAGCATCCACGCCACTGCTTAATTAATACTTGTTCTTAATACACTTGTTAGAAATAATTTTTATAAAAACATTTTAATACTAAATTTTACCGCAATATAAATTTGTATACCTGACATAGCTTTACTTTTTTTCCAATTCTAACTAACCTAAAATAAAAAAGGAGATCAATTAATAAAAGGTTGGAAGTAATAATACCTCAAGATAAATTTTCATATCTTTACCTGTAATTTTGATTGTGCTTTAGCAGCCAAAGGTTAACCTGGTCTTGCAATATTTTGTCCATATATTCATCATATCGCTTTATCACGTTTGCAGGCATATTTTCTAGTTTCATTTAATTTTTCAGCTCATTTTTATTTGCCTTGTTATTTATGTCAATACATGCAATGAATACATCGCCGTCAGGCACCAAATCCCATAAAATATGTATTCTCAATAAATAAATAAATATAGATTAATATTATTTTCACATAATAGTAAATTAGACCAACTCATAATGCACAATTATTTAATCAAATGAAATACATTCCCGGAAGCGTACATATTTGAAACTTCATAGCGTTATATTCCTGAAAAATGTAACATTACAGTCAAAACCACCATTATTTTATTTTTCATTGCAATTATTTAAATTAATAACAAGGACAAGATATGCCTCCTTTGTTGTAACAACATATGCATCTTCACGTGTACCTTGAGTTCAGATTCTCCTATATAATGAAATTAAAATCTTATGCTTGTTAAAATTATTAGAAATAATGAAAATAAGCCATGGGATGAAGGGTTACATATAAATAACATAACTTCTCAGACCATAGGATAAAGGGTTACACAGAAATCATGTGTAAGATATTTCCCT
Source organism: Gastrolobium bilobum (assembly GCF_033153095.1). Taxonomy (NCBI): domain Eukaryota; kingdom Viridiplantae; phylum Streptophyta; class Magnoliopsida; order Fabales; family Fabaceae; genus Gastrolobium; species Gastrolobium bilobum. Next base: position 15,058 of record NW_026896394.1, on the reverse strand, counting down.
TTACATGTTTTCATGCATAAGATATTTCCATTTCTTTGTCATCATGCAACATCGAATTATATTCTAAATCCATCATTCAATAATAACTCTCCTTCCTTGGCGTCATGTGTAACACCCCAAATGTAAATACATATAGGGTGCACCTTCATCATGCATTCAACGCGCGGAAGTCTAAATTTAAACTTTACGAATGCAAATATCAGAGTGCGGAATGGAAACACATAACCATACTTATTCCATATAAAATTAAAAGCGTTAAAACGTCAATACAAAATAAATAACACTAAACATTATTTAGTGTAATCCCAAAAAGATTAACTAATCATAAATAAAAACATAATTTATGCCGCATCATAAGCCCAGTCATAATGTGGTTGTGGTTCCTCTAGCCATTGTGTACTTAGTGCTTGATCGAAATCATAATGTGGAAAAGCTTCTATTAATAATTTCATAGCCTCAGTCCATAGGCCTCTATCTGTTAGATCCTTTAATTTCTCTTCCCAGGTAGGTGGAGTTTCTTCTTCTTTACGTACCAGTCTCTTACCCTTTCTTTCCCACATAACTTTCTTATTACTTTCTTTCATCTTTTCCTGAAATGGGTGGTCAAGGGGGGTGAGATTTTGGGGAAAATCTCAGTAAGGTTCACAGCTGGAGCATTCTCCAACTATGACGCTTACTCCTGCAACAGTTTATAATAACAATACAAAATGGAACATTTAACATCATCATATAAAAATATCATGCCATCATCATCATCATCATATTCCTGCCGGCTTTTACGGACTTACGGAGATACCCAGAGTCCTCGTCAGGTTGCAACTGGAGTATCAGTGCACAGGCCAACATTTAATAGCATGGTTTTAAGTTTCAAAAATATCATAATCACATAATGTAAAGCACTATAAACATATTGCAGTCAGACCATAACTTATCATAGTTTCATAATGGTGGCATACATAGAGAGATTACTTCAACAACTGTAAACACTTACCGTACTTGTCGTTCTTTACTTGTATACTTTCAACTTTTGATCTCTTTACTTGCCTGTTTGCTCCCTTGACTACCTAACATCATCATATCATCTTTTAGTAACTTATATAACATTCAACATTTGTGTTTTATCCATGTATAGGTCTCGGCTTTGCAGGTTTAATTACCTAGAGGAGTTGTTTTGCTTACTTACCCACTTGTGTAGGTTTTAGGACATTGTTAGGTTATCATAACACTTAATAGAATTATTAAAGATTTCATTCTAGGCATGTATAGGTTCGGCCACCATAGATAAACATCTAGGAATATAATTTTTAAAACATGCTTTCAATTATATTATTAACTTAACATGGTTAGATCCTTTCAACATTAATCAAATAAAACCTCTTTTAGCTACATACCATTCGGCCTTATTGCACTAAAATACCTAAGGGATTACTTCTAAAACATGCTTCTAACATTATTGATAATTTATCATATTTAAATCCTAGAGCATCATTCAAAACATCATCTTATATATTCGGCCAACTAAGGTTATGATCATGCAAAATTGATTTAGAACCTAGGCTACTAAACATGCTAATCTAACATCATCATTTCATCATCTTTCATATCATTTAAACATCTCTTCATGCTTATAATTGTCATACATAGTTCGGCCTTCTAGGGATCATATACTTAGGATATCACTTTCATGCTTTTACATGTCATTCCTAACCAAGAAGGTTCATAGGCTTACCTTTGATGATGATCAACGACTTAAGGAAACACTTCTTGACCTTTGACTACTTTGAATCTTCTTGAATGAACTTCCTTCCTCCTTGAACATACAAGGCCGCAAGCTTAAAGAGAGGAGAAGAGGGATTTTCTTGCTTAGAGATGAAGGGTTCTTTGGTGGAATTATTAGGAAGAAGGACTAAGATCCAGGCTTGTATTTGATCTTGGAACAATTAGGTATTTCTCACTAACACACTCACCATTTCGAAGCATTCATGGACTTCACAAAATGAACTAAACTCTTTGTTCTTTCCTTTGGTAGTGCCGCGGCTATAGAGGGAAAAAGGAGAGACTAAAGCTTGTTCAAATAGGCAACCTAGAAGCCTTGCCATTACTTGATTGCTGGTAGGTTTTGATCACATTAAATGAGAGTAAGGTGGTGATTTGTTGTCATAGGTTAGATTGCTTAATTTAGGGACAAGAACATGATGTCAATTTCCTTGATTAAGGAAATTTAGTGATTGCTTGATTTAAGGAATTGATGATGTGTGACTAATCGTCATTAAAAGTTGCTCCCTTGATTTAAGGGATTGATGAGGTGTGACTAATCGTCATAAAGGTTGCTTCCTTGATTTAAGAAACAGAATTATTTGATTGATTGACATATTGTCATCAATTTGCTTGATTTAGGGAAAGTGATTGACTACTAATCATCATAATCCTAACTTCCTTGTTTAAAGGAATTTGACTGGCTTGACTTAAGGAAATTCGATTTGCATTTAATGGCTTGAAAATCAAATAAAATCAAATTCATTTCCTACACCTAGGCCGCTGATTTTAAATGCTTGGAAGGAAAAGATTTCCTTTAATTTTGGACCATGATTTATTCCTTAAGATTATGGACCTTTAACCTATTAACCTGACCTAATTTGTGCCTATTTTTCCATGATTTTATGACACTTTAAATTGACTTCTTAGAGCTTGTTTTCTCTAGTAAAACCGTGGGCTTCTTGCTTGTAGGGAAAGAATTTTAATTTAATTCCTAGTCATATAGTACTTCTTTAGGTTTATTATGTCATGGCCTTACTTTGGGCTTTAACTTGATTTGGGTTTCAATTACCTTATTGGACTTTACTTTATCATATAGAGCTTTCTTTGTATCACTTGGACTTGTCCACATTAAATGGAATTAAAACTTCCTTTGTTGGGTTATACTTTGATCCATGAATTCATTGGATCCCTAATGCTTATGTCTTTGGTCCATTGGACCCATACTTCTAATTTACTTAATCATAAACTATTTCATCTGAAATGTCTCGTTTATTAATTATCATAATTCTTCATTAATCATGATACAATATTTAGGGTTGTTATATCCTCCCCCACTAATAAAATTTTCGTCCCGAAAATTACTATAACTCGGGGTACTTCTGTCTAATCTCATCTTCTCGCTCCTAAGTTGCTTCTTCGGGAGTCCTTCCTTGCCATTGCACTTTTACCATGGGTATCACCTTGCTGCGAAGCTGCTTCTCTTCTCTATCCAGAATCTTGATTGGTACCACCGGGATCTTCAAATTAGGTCGTACTTCCACTTCATCCGGTAATACAACATGTGAGGGATCGGCTACATATTTCTTCAATTGGCTAACATGAAATACATCGTGAAGATTTGCCAAATTTGGAGGTAATGCCAACTGATAAGCTACCGGCCCCACCCTTTTCAGAATCTGATAAAGACCGATATAACGCGGACTTAACTTTCTTACACCGAGTGCTCTTCCAATACCTGTAATAGGAGAGAGCTTAACAAATACATGTTCCCCTACTTCAAAGTCTAGGGGTCGGTGCTTCAAATCATAATAACTCTTTTGTCTGTCCTGAGCCTTCTGCATCCTGTCACGAATCATCTTTATCTGCTTAGTTGTTTCGTTCACCATATCTGGCCCAAACATTTCTTTATCGCCCACTTCTTCCCAGCATACAGGTGTTCGACACCTTCTTCCATACAGAGCTTCATACGGGGCCATTCCTATACTTGCATGATGACTGTTGTTGTAAGAAAATTCTGCCAAAGGCAGATACTGATCCCAACAACCTTCTCTTTCTAAAGCGCAAGCTCTTAACATGTCTTCCAGTGTCTGTATTGTTCTTTCAGTCTGTCCGTCTGTCTGCGGATGGTACGCCGTACTCAATCGTAATTGAGTTCCGAACGCCTGCTGTAATGAATACCAGAATCGGGATGTAAACTTAGGATCCCGATCACTGATTATACTTTCTGGTACTCCGTGCAGTCTTACAATCTCCTTCACATAAATTTGAGCCAGCTTCTCTGTCGTGTACGTTCCTTTCACCGGTATAAAGTGTGCTGACTTGGTCAATCTGTCGACCACTACCCAGATGGCATCGTAGCCTGCTTGAGTTCTGGGTAGACTGGTTACAAAGTCCATAGAAATACTTTGCCATTTCCATTCGGGAATGTGCAAGGGCTGTAGGGTGCCCGCTGGTCGTTGATGCTCTATCTTTACTTTCTGGCACACCATACATTTGCTTACGAATCGTCCAACATCTCTCTTCATTCCTTTCCACCAGAAATTATTCTTCATGTCTGCGTACATTTTGGTGGCTCCTGGGTGAATCGAGTACTGACTCTTGTGGGCTATTTCCATCACTTCATCTCTCAAGAGTCGTGTAGGGACGACAATTTTCCCTTGAAAGGTAATTATACCTTGTTGATTTAAACTAACTCCAGGTTGATTTCTTAACCGTTTCAAACAATCTACGGCTTGTTGGGCTTCCTTGATCCTCTCTAAGAGTTCATCTTGGATTTGTACTGCGTAATATTCCTGTCCGCATTCACTGTTTACCACTGCGAGATTTAAATCTCGGAAATCTTCAATCAATTGTTGTTCGGCTATCATCATACTTGCAATTCCTCTAACTTTTCTGCTCAAGGCATCAGCAACTACATTCGCCTTGCCGGGATGATACTTTAGTTCAAAGTCATAATCTTTCAGGAATTCCATCCATCGGTGCTGTCTCATGTTCAGCTCCTTCTGATCAAATAAGTACTTGAGGCTTTTGTGGTCACTATATACTGTCGTAGTAGCACCGTATAAGTGATGACGCCATATCTTCAAAGCAAATACGATTGCTGCCAACTCAAGATCATGGGTGGGATAATTCTCTTCATGTGACTTCAACTGTCGAGATGCGTACGCGACTGGTCTGCCATTTTGCATAAGCACACATCCCAAACCCATCTTTGAGGCATCACAATAAACTTCAAATGGTTCTTCAGGGTTTGGTAATGTCAGCACTGGGGCTGTCGTCAGCATCTTCTTTAACTCCTGAAAGCAAACTTTGCATTCATCAGTCCACACAAAAGGGACTTCCTTCCTTGTCAATCGGGTGAGTGGTAACACCCGCTTCGAGAATCCTTCAATAAATCTTCTATAATACCCTGCCAATCCAAGAAAGCTTCTTATCTCTGTGACCGTCTTGGGTCGCTTCCAGTCAACTACTGCTTTGATTTTACTGGGGTCCACCGCTACTCCTTTATCTGATATCACATGCCCAAGGAATTGAATCTCGGGCAGCCAAAATTCACATTTGGATGGTTTGGCGTATAGCTGTTTCTCCCGTAATATTTGCAGCACGATTCTCAGATGCTCCTCATGCTCCTCCTTGCTCTTTGAGTATACCAATATGTCATCGATAAACACGACAACAAATTGATCCAGATAAGGTTTGAATATTTGATTCATATACCCCATGAACACTGCTGGGGCATTTGTCAGTCCGAAAGGAATGACCAGGTACTCGTAGTGCCCATATCTTGATCTGAATGCTGTCTTCAGAACGTCTTCCGGCTTGATCCGGATCTGATGATATCCTGATCGGAGATCGATCTTTGAAAATACTCTTGCACCTCTCAGCTGATCAATTAAGTCCTCAATACGAGGCAGTGGGTACTTGTTCTTCACAGTAACCTTGTTGAGCTGTCGGTAATCCGTGCATAGTCTCATTGACCCGTCCTTCTTCTTCACAAATAATATTGGCGCTCCCCATGGAGACACACTGGGTCTGATAAAAATTTTCTTTATTAAGTCTTCCAATTGCTTCTTTAATTCCACAAGTTCAAGTGGTGACATACGGTAGGGCGCAATTGAAATTGGCCCAGTTCCCGGTACTAGCTCAATTGAAAATTGTACCTCTCGTTCTGGAGGGAAATTGGTGATATCATCGGGAAAAACATCCTCAAACTCCTTAACCACTAGAATGTTGGCCAGTGGTATCTCTTCTTCTCCTACAAGAGTTCCCATCATCATCATGGAGCATCCTCCTGTTTCAGGCGCTGAGTTTTCTTCTGCTCCTTCTTTGCCGATAATCAAACTGCGATTGCTGCAGTCAATCACCACTCGCTGCTTGGCGAGCCAGTCCATCCCTAGAATCACATTGATCTTCTCTAGTGGGAGGACTATGAAGTCCTGTTTGTACTTCTTTCCTTCATAGATAAATGCGACGTCTCTACATAGTAGGTACGCCTTAGCAACTTTTCCCGTCGCGGTCATGATCCGCATAGGTACTTGCAGTCTATCAGTAAATAAATCGCACGCTTTCGCCACATAAATGGCGACAAAAGAATTTGTAGCACCAGAATCAAATAGTACATCTAAATTTTCATGGCAAATATAGATCGTACCTTTGACCAGTTCAGCTGCCTGGTCTGCCGTGTGTTGATCGAGGGTGTAAACTCTGCCCATCCTTGGTGCTTCTTCTGTTGCTTGTTGGTTTCCCCATAGTGGACAGTTCTTGACATAGTGTCCTTCTTTTCCACACTTGTAGCAGTTTGGGGTTCCACTTAGACAGTTACCGTAATGGGGCTTCTTGCATTTTGGACAGTTTGGAGGTTTGTTGTTGTGGCTGTTGTTTCCCCGGTAGTTTCTGGGTCTCTTGAACTTGATGTCATCTCGCCTGGGCTGCCAGGGCTTTTCTCCGTTGTTTCCTCGCCATGGTCCAGTCTTTCCTTTATAACCATTCCCGCTAGCTTCCACGGGTTTCTTCTGTTGGCCAATAGCTTCCACTCTTCTGCATCGATTGATTAGGGTTGCAAAGTCACATGGGTCGTTGCCGGCTACTAGCTCAGCAATTCTGGGATTCAGACCCCTTTGAAACTTCGCCATCAGAAAGTCTGGTAAAGGCATTGCTCCTCTGTACGTTGCCAATCTTAGTAACTCATTAAACTTAGCATGATACTGGTCCACCGTCATCGTTCCTTGAACCAATTTGTCAAATTCTCCTTGTTTACTATCCCGGATTGACATCGGAAAGTATTTCTCCAAGAACATTTCCTCGAACACGGCCCAAGTTATAACCGCATTCTGCATTTCCAACGGTTGGGACGCATTTGCCCACCAGTGGTGAGCATCTCCTTCCAGCATGTACGTCGAGAATAGCACCTTCTGATCGTCGGTGCATTGGATAACTCAAAAAATCTTGTCCATTGCTTGCAGCCATTGTACAGCTGCCATTGAGTCAGGACTTCCTTGAAAGGAGGGTGGTTTGTGCTTTCTAAACGTCAACAGTAGTCCTTGGTTATCTTGACCTGCCGCACCGTTTCCTGGAGGAGGTCGGGGTCCTTCACCATGACCCTCGGCTCCTGTTCCCGAGCCGCTTGCTCCGTTATTGTTTGCATTAGCATTTGGGTTCCTTCTGATCTCATTCATTATATTCTGAAACATATCTCCCGTGTTGGTTTGTAATTGGGTGATGGTGTCCCGCAACGTGTTAATTTGTCCTTGTATATCTTGCGTAGGGGTTCTTCGTGGAGGCATCTTGCTGTACATAGATACAGCAAATGGTTAGTGTTCCATCCTAATCCGAAATTTTGCTCTGATACCATAAATGTAACACCCCAAATGTAAGTACATATAGGGTGCACCTTCATCATGCATTCAACGCGCGGAAGTCTAAATTTAAACTTTACGAATGCAAATATCAGAGTGCGGAATGGAAACACATAACCATACTTATTCCATATAAAATTAAAAGCGTTAAAACGTCAATACAAAATAAATAACACTAAACATTATTTAGTGTAATCCCAAAAAGATTAACTAATCATAAATAAAAAAATAATTTATGCCGCATCATAAGCCCAGTCATAATGTGGTTGTGGTTCCTCTAGCCATTGTGTACTTAGTGCTTCATCGAAATCATAATGTGGAAAAGCTTCTATTAATAATTTCATAGCCTCAGTCCATAGGCCTCTATCTGTTAGATCCTTTAATTTCTCTTCCCAGGTAGGTGGAGTTTCTTCTTCTTTACGTACCAGTCTCTTACCCTTTCTTTCCCACATAACTTTCTTATTACTTTCTTTCATCTTTTCTTGAAATGGGTGGTCAAGGGGGGTGAGATTTTGGGGAAAATCTCAGTAAGGTTCACAGCTGGAGCATTCTCCAACCATGATGCTTACTCCTGCAACAGTTTATAATAACAATACAAAATGGAACATTTAACATCATCATATAAAAATATCATGCCATCATCATCATCATCATATTCCTGCCGGCTTTTACGGACTTACGGAGATACCCAGAGTCCTCGTCAGGTTGCAACTGGAGTATCAGTGCACAGGCCAACATTTAATAGCATGGTTTTAAGTTTCAAAAATATCATAATCACATAATGTAAAGCACTATAAACATATTGCAGTCAGACCATAACTTATCATAGTTTCATAATGGTGGCATACATAGAGAGATTACTTCAACAACTGTAAACACTTACCGTACTTGTCGTTCTTTACTTGTATACTTTCAACTTTTGATCTCTTTACTTGCCTGTTTGCTCCCTTGACTCCCTAACATCATCATATCATCTTTTAGTAACTTATATAACATTCAACATTTGTGTTTTATCCATGTATAGGTCTCGGCTTTGCAGGTTTAATTACCTAGAGGAGTTGTTTTGCTTACTTACCCACTTGTGTAGGTTTTAGGACATTATTAGGTCATCATAACACTTAATAGAATTATTAAAGATTTCATTCTAGGCATGTATAGGTTCGGCCACCATAGATAAACATCTAGGAATATAATTTTTAAAACATGCTTTCAATTATATTATTAACTTAACATGGTTAGATCCTTTCAACATTAATCAAATAAAACCTCTTTTAGCTACATACCATTCGGCCTTATTGCCCTAAAATACCTAAGGGATTACTTCTAAAACATGCTTCTAACATTATTGATAATTTATCATATTTAAATCCTAGAGCATCATTCAAAACATCATCTTATATATTCGGCCAACTAAGGTTATGATCATGCAAAATTGATTTAGAACCTAGGCTACTAAACATGCTAATCTAACATCATCATTTCATCATCTTTCATATCATTTAAACATCTCTTCATGCTTATAATTATCATACATGGTTCGGCCTTCTAGGGATCATATACTTAGGATATCACTTTCATGCTTTTACATGTCATTCCTAACCAAGAAGGTTCATAGGCTTACCTTTGATGATGATCAACGACTTAAGGAAACACTTCTTGACCTTTGACTACTTTGAATCTTCTTGAATGAACTTCCTTCCTCCTTGAACATACAAGGCCGCAAGCTTAAAGAGAGGAGAAGAGGGATTTTCTTGCTTAGAGATGAAGGGTTCTTTGGTGGAATTATTAGGAAGAAGGACTAAGATCCAGGCTTGTATTTGATCTTGGAACAATTAGGTATTTCTCACTAACACACTCACCATTTCGAAGCATTCATGGACTTCACAAAATGAACTAAACTCTTTGTTCTTTCCTTTGGTAGTGCCGCGGCTATAGAGGGAAAAAGGAGAGACTAAAGCTTGTTCAAATAGGTAACCTAGAAGCCTTGCCATTACTTGATTGCTGGTAGGTTTTGATCACATTAAATGAGAGTAAGGTGGTGATTTGTTGTCATAGGTTAGATTGCTTAATTTAGGGACAAGAATATGATGTCAATTTCCTTGATTAAAGAAATTTAGTGATTGCTTGATTTAAGGAATTGATGATGTGTGACTAATCGTCATTAAAAGTTGTTCCCCTGATTTAAGGGATTGATGAGGTGTGACTAATCCTCATAAAGGTTGATTCCTTGATTTAAGAAACAAAATTATTTGATTGATTGACATATTGTCATCAATTTGCTTGATTTAGGGAAAGTGATTGACTACTAATCATCATAATCCTAACTTCCTTGTTTAAAGGAATTTGACTGGCTTGACTTAAGGAAATTCGATTTGCATTTAATGGCTTGAAAATCAAATAAAATCAAATTCATTTCCTACACCTAGGCCGCTGATTTTAAATGCTTGGAAGGAAAAGATTTCCTTTAATTTTGGACCATGATTTATTCCTTAAGATTATGGACCTTTAACCTATTAACCTGACCTAATTTGTGCCTATTTTTCCATGATTTTATGACACTTTAAATTGACTTCTTAGAGCTTGTTTTCTCTAGTAAAACCGTGGGCTTCTTGCTTGTAGGGAAAGAATTCTAATTTAATTCCTAGTCATATAGTACTTCTTTAGGTTTATTATGTCATAGCCTTACTTTGGGCTTTAACTTGATTTGGGTTTCATTTACCTTATTGGACTTTACTTTATCATATAGAGCTTTCTTTGTATCACTTGGACTTGTCCACATTAAATGGAATTAAAACTTCCTTTGTTGGGTTATACTTTGATCCATGAATTCATTGGATCCCTAATGCTTATGTCTTTGGTCCATTGGACCCATACTTCTAATTTACTTAATCATAAACTATTTCATCTGAAATGTCTCGTTTATTAATTATCATAATTCTTCATTAATCATGATACAATATTTAGGGTTGTTATAGCTCCAAACACGGAGATCTCGACTGATGGCTGACCGAGGATATAGCAGAACTGGATTGGGAACTCTTCATTGAGCCTCCCTCAAGAGCTCGCACTGAGTTCGTGACTATATTTTTGGAGGGAATGAAGAAAGAAGATCTTCCAAAACTCCTCATCAGAGGCGTGAAAGTAGACTTCTCCCCTAAAGAAATCAACGAAGCATACAACACTGCTTCAGTTCCTGCCGAACAAGATGAGTTTGATAGATACTGTGCTGGCCGAGGGGATGAGGCCGTAACTGGAGAAGTGCTCCAAGAAATAGGCTCAGAGGGAGCAACCTGGGGAACTAAGGAATCCATCCCTAGGAGATCATGTGTAAGATATTTCCCTTTACATGTCGTCATGCATAAGATATTTCCATTTCTTTGTCGTCATACAACAATGAATTATATTCTAAATCCATCATTCATCGTCATGCAACAATGAATTATATTCAAAATTCAACATTCCATAATAACTATCCTTCTTTGGCGTCATGCGTTAGATATTCCCATAAAATTGATACAATTCGAAAAACTTACACCATTTTTGTAACATGCCTTACCATAGACAAAGTCGTTGAGGGATGTGAAGGGAAATCTTACTTTGAAACAAAAAATTATGATACCAATCAGTTCAAGACACTCCAAAACACATGAAATAGATAAAAGTTAGACGTTCTTACCTTTGAAAAATCTCCCCTTTCAACATACCAAAAATAATAGAATACGTGTCCTCCACGCAATATTCGTTTCTAATAAATGAAAGAGAGAATAGACAAAGTAAATGATAGATATTCTAATATATTAAATTTCTAATTGATCCTCTAACCTACTCACTAACAAAACAAAAAGTGGAGTGCATCTAGACGCACATCTACATTTAATACAATTATTGACAATATATGTTATTCCTTAAAGATATTAATTTTTTTGAGAAATTACAAATATTAAATACAAAGAAGAAAACTAATGTAAAATATAGAATTATACCTAAACACAAAATGTCTCTGTCTCACCAACTGTGTAGAAGTCTCCTACTACACGTCTATTTATGTCTCTCCCTTTTTCTTCTACGCATAGGCTTTTTTCTTTAGTTATATTTAACAATGTCATTTTTTATTCTTAAAAGTAGGGTTGTCCTTGTTCGAGAGCATCCACGCCACTGGTTAATTAATACTTGTTCTTAATACACTTGTTAGAAATAATTTTTATAAAAATATTTTAATACTAAATTGTACCGCAATATAAATTTGTATATCTGACATAGCTTTTCTTTTTTTCCAATTCTAACTAACCTAAAATAAAAAAGGAGATCAATTAATAAAAGGTTGGAAGTAATAATACCTCAAGATAAATTTGCATATCTTTACCTGTAATTTTGATTGTGCTTTTGCAGCCAAAGGTTAACCTGGTCTTGCAATATTTTTTCCATATCTTCATCATATCGCTTTATCACGTTTGCAGGCATATCTTCTAGTTTCATTTAATTTTTCAGCTCATTTTTATTTGCCTTGTTATTTATGTCAATACATGCTTTGAATACATCGCCGTCAGGCACCAAATCCCATAAAATATGTATTCTCAGAAAATAAATAAATATAGATTAATATTATTTTCACATAATAGTAAATTAGACCAACTCATAATGCACAATTATTTAATCAAATGAAATACATTCCCGGAAGCGTACATATTTGAAACTTCATAGCGTTATATTCCTGAAAAATGTAACATTACAGTCAAAACCACCATAATTTTATTTTTCATTGCAATTATTTAAATTAATAACAAGGAAAAGATATGCCTCGTTTGTTGTAACAACATAAGCGTCTTCACGTGTACCTTGAGTTCAGATTCTCCTATATAGTGAAATTACAATCTTATGCTTGCGAAAGTTATTAGAAATAATGAAAAGAAGCCATCGGATGAAGGGTTACATATAAATAACATAACTTCTCAGACCATAGGATAAAGGGTTACACAGAAATCATGTGTAAGATATTTCCCTTTACATGTCGTCATGCATAAGATATTTCCATTTCTTTGTCATCATGCAACAACGAATTATATTCTAAATCCATCATTCAATAATAACTCTCCTTCCTTGGCGTCATGCGTGAGATATTCCCATAAAAATGATACAATACGAAAAATTTACACCATTTTTGTAACAGGCCTTACCATACACAAAGGCGATGAGGGATGTGAAGGGAAATCTTACTTTGTAAGAAAAAATTATGATACCAATCAGTTCAAGACACTCCAAAACACATGAAATAGATAAAAGTTAGACGTGCTTACCTTTGAAAAATCTTCCCTTTCAACATACCAAAAATAATAGAATACGTGTCCTCCACGCAATATTCTTTCCTAATAAATGAAAGAGAGCATAGACAAAGTAAATGATAGATATTCTAATATATTAAAATTCTAACTGATCCTCTAACCTACTCACTAACAAAACAAAAAGTGGAGTGCATCTAGACGCACATCTACATTTAATACAATTATTGACAATATATGTTATTCCTTAAAGATATTAAATTTTTTGAGAAATTACAAATATTAAATACGAAGAAGAAAACTAATTTAAAATATAAAATTATACCTGAACACAACATGTCTCTGTCTCACCAATTATGTAGAAGTCTCCTACTCCACGTCCATTTATGTCTCTCCCTTTTTCACCTATGCGTAGACTCTTTTCTTTAATTATATTTAACAATGTCATTTTTTATTCTTGAAAGTAGGGTTGTCCTTGTTCAGGAACATCCATGCCTCTGCTTAATTAATACTTGTTATTAATACACTTGTTAGAAATAATTTTTATAAAAATATTATAATACTAAATTGTACCTCAATCTAAATTTGTATATATTACATAGCTTTACTTTGGTTCCAATTCTAACTAACCTACAATGAAAAAGGAGATCAATTAATAAAAGGTTGGAAGTAATAATACCTCAAGATAAATTTGCATCTCTTTACCTGTAATTTTGACTGTGCTTTTGCAGCCAATGGTTAACCTGGTCTTGTAATATTTTATCCATATCTTCATCATATCCCTTTATCATGTTTGCAGGCATATCTTCTAGTTTCATTTAATTTTTCAGCTCATTTTTATTTGCCTTGTTATATATGTCAATACATGCTTTGAATCCATCGCCGTCAGGCACCAAATCCCATAAAATATGTATTCTCAGAAAATAAATAAATATAGATTAATATTATTTTCACATAATAGTAAATTAGACCAACTCATAATGCACAATTATTTAATCAAATGAAATACATTCCCGGAAGCGTACATATTTGAAACTTCATAGCGTTATATTCCTGAAAAATGTAACATTACAGTCAAAACCACCATAATTTTATTTTTCACTGCAATTATTTAAATTAATAACAAGGACAAGATATGCCTCGTTTGTTGTAACAACATATGCGTCTTCACGTGTACCTTGAGTTCAGATTCTCCTATATAGTGAAATTACAATCTTATGCTTGTGAAAATTATTAGAAATAATGAAAATAAGCCATGGGATGAAGGGTTACATATAAATAACATAAATTCTCAGACCATAGGATAAAGGGTTACACAGAAATCATGTGTAAGATATTTCCCTTTACATGTCGTCATGCATAAGATATTTCCATTTCTTTGTCGTCATGCAACAATGAATTATATTCTAAATCCATCATTCATCGTCATGCAACAATGAATTATATTCAAAATTCATCATTCAATAATAACTCTCCTTCCTTGGCGTCATGCGTTAGATATTCCCATAAAAATGATACAATCCGAAAAATTTACACCTTTTTTGTAACATGCCTTACCATACACAAAGGCGTTGAACGATGTGAAGGGAAATCTTACTTTGAAACCAAAAATTATGATACCAATCAGTTCAAGACACTCCAAAACACATGAAATAGATAAAAGTTAGACGTGCTTACCTTTGAAAAATCTTCCCTTTCAACATACCAAAAATAACAGAATACGTGTCCTCCACGCAATATTCTTTTCTAATAAATGAAAGAGAGAATAGGCAAAGTAAATGATAGATATTCTATTATATTAAATTTCTAATTGATCCTCAAACCTACTCACTAACAAAACAAAAAGTGGAGTACATCTAGACGCACATCTACATTTAATACAATTATTGACAATATATGTTATTCATTAAAGATATTAAATTTTTTGAGAAATTACAAATATTAAATACGAAGAAGAAAACTAATTTAAAATATAAAATTATACCTAAACACAACATGCCTCTGTCTCACCAATTGTGTAGAAGTCTCCTACTACACGTCTATTTATGTCTCTCCCTTTTTCTTCTACGCGTAAGCTCTTTTCTTTAGTTATATTTAACAATGTCATTTTTTATTCTTAAAAGTAGGGTTGTCCTTGTTCGAGAGCATCCACGCCACTGCTTAATTAAT
>NW_026896393.1:0-22228 GCF_033153095.1 Gastrolobium bilobum | reverse complement strand
TCATCGTCCTGTTCAGCTCTCGACTGCTTTACGTATGCGCTGTTGCCTTCAACCACTTCAACGTGAAGCCTAATTACCGTTTAGCGTCAAACTTGGAGAATGCTCAACTAACTTTAACTGACTTGAACGCTAAAACGTTTGATTGGACGTTTTAGCGGTGAAGACCAGAATCTTTTTCCACTTTAGGGCGCTAATACATATCGCAGGCGTTTTAGCGTCCAAGACCAGCAATTTTCCATCTTCTTAGCGTAGCAGCGCGCTAACGCTCTGTGTGGACGTTTTAGCACTCATCACCAGCAAGTTTTCGCGACCTTTCTGTAACAGGGCGCTAAACGCTCAGTGTGGACGTTTTAGCGCTCAACACTTAGGGCATTTTTCTCCGAGCTCCAGAATCTTCTTCCTTCTCCAGTTGTCTTTCAAGCTTGCTTTTCCTACAAGAATCATACAAATTTCCAATAAAGCTCTTGAACTTGTAATTGAGGACATCTTAGGACATTAACCTTGTTTTTCATCATTTAATCACACAATTTGATCCTACTGCTAAAACCATGATGAACTAGGGTTCACTCCACAATTCCCAGATTTGAATTTGCTGTCCTCAGCAATAACTTTAAAGACAAGAAGACTTGAGATTCTTTACACATGAAATTTATGAGGTTGGATTGAAATATGACAGATCAACTTTCCAAGATACAATCTAACAACCCAGCAATCTATCTTTTACTATGACCTGCTTAACCTCATTACAATGACTTTCAACAGATCAGTAAGATGAAATGCAGAGACCTTCAACACAAAACACCCCCTCACTTGGAACTTCTCAAAAATTGTGAGAATAAACTCTCTTGCAATTCCTCTATATACATCAACCTGATCTCTCTACTCCTCACATAACATGAGCCATGCAAACATATCATTTAGCACATATGCAGGGATTTCAAATTGCATCAACAAATGTTTAAATCCAACCTTTGTACATATAAAACACTTCCTAAACTACCTAAAACTATATTCACAAGAATTTTAAAAGAAAGGATTGAGATGTTTCCCTGTTTGTGGCTCATCAACTGTGTGTCATCATCAACTGTGTGTCATCATCAACTGTGTGATTCCACCATAATCATGTCATTCATTCACACCTCATTCCCAGATTTAAACGTTGCTGTCCCCAGCAACTAATTTAAATCTAAAAAGCAGTTGACAATTTCTGAAACACATACACATATCAACAAATAGCATCAGTACTATTTTAAAGTGCATCATTCAAACAGAGAATCTCAATGTACTAACAAATATACAAAATGAAAATAATACCACAATCAACTAAAAATATCCAAAATAAAACCATAAAACAGAAAATGTATAAAAACAAAATGAGAAGTCTAATCAGTGGACTCGTCATCATCACTAAACACCAAATATGATCCTGGATCAACAGTAGGCAAGGGGTTGTACTCAGGATCAACACCCCTATCCTCATCCATAGCACCAGCATCAGCAGCAGCAGCAGCAGTGGTCTCTGTGGTAGTAGCATCAACACCAGGCTGTCTCTCTGGAGTGGGTGCAGCATGAGAAGATGTAGCACCATCAGTAGGCGCAGCTCCATCCACATGATCAGTATAGTGAGTCCGGGCCATTGCCTCAAAGGCTTCTTCCTCATCAGAATGAGGGTATACAGCAGGCTGATAATCAATAACATCCAAGCCCTGAGCCTCACATATAGATTTCAACATCGTCACCATGTATATCTGAAATGAGTGTTGGCTGGACTGCATAAACCGGAGACGCCTGTGCAAATGTCTCATTCGGAAGTCAGTGTTTACCATCCATTGCTCCCCTGTCCTTAGCCTTTCTTCAATTTCATCATCACTCTGAGTTGTAGATTTCCTACCAGGAGTCAATTCTGTGACCTCCCCTCCTCCTATCTTCAATTGCTTTGTAATCATGGCGGCATCAATTGTAGGGTGCAATTTAGTTGGTGCCCCATTATCAGTAACATCTACACCAGCTTTCTGACAAAGCAACTGAATCAAGGAACAGTGACCTAAAGCAGCAGAGTCACTGTCAGAGTGAGCCATATCATAAATGTTGTCCTGAAGGAGAATAGGAAGTTCCACCTTCGCCCTTGTCATGATAGTGTGAATCAGGACAGCTCTCTTCAGGATAACCTCTGCCTGGTTGGAAGAGGGCATGACATTTGAGATTACAAAGTGAAACCAGACTCTAGCCTCACCATTTAAATGCCTCAACCAAATCAACTTAGGAGCAACCTTATCCTTGGTTAACTCCCAAGTTTCACCAGGTTTGGCTATAGTCTGCAAAATAGGCTCAGCTGCCCCCATCTTGGTCCAGGTGTCAAAGTTTGGGTCACTCCTCCTTGGTGGAATTTCAATATTCTGCCAGTTTCTCCTGAACTCACAACTAGCATTGTGGATATAGTCACAGAACCTTATCTTCAGCAGCTTTTGGATAGTGTGAGCATCATACTTCACTTTCTTTCCCCTCACCCAGCTAGTGAAGGTCCTCTGGCCTCCTTGATCTCCATTAAATGCATTAGCAAAGAATTCCCTTGCTATGTTAGGACTGCTATCACCCAGTATTCTTCCAAAAGTTGCCCAATCCCTGGTCTTCAGCTGAGACTGAAACTGGGGATATTCATCCTGTTCTAGAACAAATTTTCTTTCTCTAACAAATGGCCTATTGGAAGTCTTGTCAGTATACCTTTTCTCATGTTCCTCACTTTTCCAAAAGTGAGCATCAAACTGTGGGGTAAGCTCAGCTTCAGTATCTCCTCCTTGATTCACTCGTGCTCGCTTCTTAAATCTTTTTTTTCCTTTTGTAGCAGGAGCTGGTTGAGAAGGAGAAAACATTGTACCTACACAACAAGAGAAAATCAGTCCAAATGTCAAACAATTACATATCATGAATCCAATTCCACAATCCTAGATTTAGAACTCTTGTAGTGGGGAATTTTGATCAAAACATGTATGAATTACAACCCCACAATGCCATAATGTAGACCCTCAATTTTGTATGAAACAGGGCCTGGGCGCTAAAACGGTCGCACTGAGCGTTTTAGCGTCCTGGCCTTAAACGTGTGTAAAAACTGGACGGGCGCTAAAACGGTCACACTGAGCGTTTTAGCGCTAGACCTTAATGTGTGTAAAAATGGACGGGCGCTAAAACGGTCACACTGAGCGTTTTAGCGCCAAACCAATTTTTGGGTCAGGCATTTCCACGAACACCTTGTGTGTGTGTATGTTGGGTTGTTGTTTGAAAACAACTGAGAACCAACACTCACTGGATTTGTTGTCTCATTCCCAAAATACCAGTCAAAAGCAAAAGTTCAGGAGAATAATACCAATAAAACTAAATCAACATGCAATCCTACGAATGATATAGGCATCAACATGTGAATGCCATAGAAAATGCCCAAAAATTGCATGCTTCAGATATGATAAGTGATGGAGTGAATGGAGATGAGTTACATACCTTGATGTTGATGAGAAGATATGGAAGAAGCTACGAAGATGGATGATACACAATGGGAGATAAGGGATGCGTTATGGAAAACAGAGGCAGAGTATAAGAATGGAAGAGGAAAAGAGAAGAGGAACTCTGTTATATCGAATTAGTGACAGGGCGCTAAAACGTTGGCTTACCAGCGTTTTAGCGTCCTTGTCCAGAGAAAAATACACACTTTGTGCAGCACAACGCTAAAACGGTAAGACTTAGCGTTTTAGCGCTGTTGGCCAGAGTGCATGGATTGGTGTTGTCAGTGAACGCTAAAACGCTCATAATGAACGTCTTAGCGCGCACAACCAGAGAGTTTCATAATGATGAAACTCTGGGGACGCTAAAACGGTCATGGTTGACGTTTTAGCGCCCAGCACATAGCAAAAAATTTCTCTTTGATTTTTCAAAAAAAAAATTCCCTTTTCTTTTTCCTCTTATGGATATGGTATGAACATGGAATTACATACCTAGTACAGTGGGTTGCCTCCCACTCAGCACTTGTTTAATGTCACGAGCCTGACGGTTATGATCTATTTTACCTCTAATAGAGCAACTGTCAGTAGTTGCCTATCAACAGCACTTCCAACATATAACTTCAATCGTTGACCATTGACTGTAAAACTTCTGTTCGAATCCAAAGAATTGATTTCTACAGCCCCATATGGTTTCATATCCTTTACCACAAACGGTCCAGACCATCTAGACTTTAACTTCCCTGGGAACAGCTTCAACCTGGAATTGAACAGAAGTACTTGATCCCCCACCTTGAAGTCTCTAGGTGTGATCTTCCTATCATGCCATAGCTTTGTCTTCTCCTTATACAAACTGGCACTTTCATAAGCAGACAAACGAAACTCATCCAATTCATCCAGTTGTAATAATCTTTTCTGTCCCGCTGCTTTGGAATCAAAATTCAGATATCTCACAGCCCACAAAGCCTTGTGCTCCAATCCAACTGGCAAATGACATGCTTTTCCAAACAGCAACTGAAATGGAGACATCCCAATAGGAGTTTTGAAAGCGGTCTTGTATGCCCATAAGGTGTCATCAAGTTTCTTGGACCACTGGGTCCTAGCATTCCCAACAGTCTTCTCCAATATTCTCTTCAATTCCCTGTTGGAAATCTCAACCTGACCACAAGTCTGTGGGTGATATGGAGAGCTTATTTTGTGCCTCACTCCATACTTAGCCAAAGCATACTCCACCATCCTATTATCAAAATGAGTGCCCCCATCACTAATGATAACTCTAGGGACTCCAAATCTTGAAAATATATTCTTTCTCAGAAAAGCAATCACCACCCTGGAATCATTGGTTGGTGTAGCTATAGCCTCAACCCATTTGGAAACATAATCAACTGCCACCAATATATACTTGTTAGAGTAGGAAGAAGGGAAAGGTCCCATAAAATCGATACCCCAAACATCAAAGATCTCCACTTCCTGGATATTGTTCAACGGCATTTCATGTCGCCTAGAAATATTCCCAGTTCTCTGACAGTTGTCACATGCCTCCACAAACTTCTTTGCATCCTTGTACAAAGTGGGCCAGTAGAAGCCACTCATCAAAACTTTTGCTGCAGTTCTCTCACCTGCAAAATGTCCACCACACGCAGAACCATGACAATGCCACAACACATCCTTCTGTTCTTCCTCTGGAATACACCGTCGGATCACACTATCTGAACATCTATAGAAAAGATATGGCTCATCCCAAATATACCTCTTAACATCATGCAGAAATTTCTTCCTCTGTTGCCATGTTAAATCCTTAGGCATCAATCCAGCAGCTTTATTGTTGGCAAAATCAGCAAACCATGGTGGTGTACTGATAGATAAGACTTTATCCCCAACCATCTCTGTTACAGCACATATTGCCAAAACATGTTCATCAGGAAACTCTTCTCTGATCACTACTTCCGGCCCTTCTTGAAGCTCTTTTTCTGTAATCCTGGATAAGTGATCAGCCACCAAATTTTCAACTCCCTTTTTGTCCTTGATTTCTACCTCAAACTCTTGCAACAGTAACAACCAGCGGAGCAACCTGGGTTTAGCATCCTGCTTGCTCAACAAATACTTTAAAGCTGCATGGTCAGTGTAAACAATAACTTTTGATCCTAACAGATATGGCCTAAATTTGTCAAATGCATACACAATAGCAAGTAATTCTTTTTCTGTAGTAGCATAATTCTTTTGTGCATCATTTAGGATCTTACTGGCATAGTAAATGACATGCAACAATTTATTCACTCTTTGGCCCAATACCACTCCTACGGCATAGTCACAGGCATCACACATTAATTCAAATGGTAATGAAAAATCAGGTGCCATCATGATAGGTGCAGTGGTCAACTTTTCTTTTAAAACATGAAATGCATGCAAACATTCATCATCAAACAGAAATTCTTGATCCTTAACTAATAACTTGCATAAGGGCTTAGCAATTTTTGAAAAATCTTTTATAAACCGCCTGTAAAATCCTGCATGACCAAGAAAACTCCTCACACCCTTAACATTTACAGGTGGAGGAAGTTTCTCTATCACAGAAATTTTTGCCCTGTCCACCTCAATTCCATTCCTAGACACCTTGTGTCCAAGAACTATACCTTCTGTCACCATAAAGTGGCACTTCTCCCAGTTCAAAACCAAATTACAGTCTTGACATCTTTTCAAAACAGAATCTAAATTCCCTAGACATACATCAAAATCAGAACCAAATACAGAAAAATCATCCATAAAAATTTCAATGCATTCTTCTATCATATCTGAAAAAATGGAAAGCATGCACCTTTGAAATGTGGCAGGAGCATTGCATAAACCGAAAGGCATCCTTCGGTATGCAAATATTCCATATGGACATGTAAAAGTAGTCTTCTCCTGATCCTCTGGTGCCACAGCTATCTGATTGTACCCTGAATAACCGTCCAAGAAGCAATAGAAAGCATGTCCTGCCAACCTCTCTAGCATCTGATCCAAGAAAGGAAGTGGAAAATGATCCTTCCTGGTTGCCTTATTCAGCCTCCGGTAATCAATGCACATTCTCCAACCAGTGATTGTCCTTGTGGGAATCAACTCATTATTCTCATTTTTCACCACAGTCATCCCCCCTTTCTTGGGCACGGTCTGCACAGGACTCACCCAAGCACTGTCTGAAATTGGGTAAATCATCCCAGCATCAAGCAACTTCACCACCTCCTTCCTCACTACTTCCTTCATAGTGGGGTTGAGTCTCCTCTGTGGTTGCCTTACTGGTTTGACCTTTTCTTCCATCAATATTTTGTGAGTGCAAAAGGAAGGATTAATACCCTTGAGATCTGAAAACTGCCATCCAATAGCCATTTTATTCTTCTTGAGTACATTAATCAACTTCCCTTCTTCCTCATCAGACAACATTGCATTTATGATTGCTGGATATGTTTGATCATCCCCAAGGAACACATACTTCAAATGTGAAGGTAATTCCTTAAGTTCTACCTTAGGTGCTCCTTTTGGAATGTCATCAATCTTCTTCTCAAGCTGTTCCACTTCTGGCTCTTCTTGGTAATCGTCTGTACCTATCTCTTCTTCTGATCTTTGTTCCTCAACTGGGAATTCTTCTTTTTTATTCACTTCTTCCACAACCTCCTGTATCACATCCAATCTAAAACAATCCTCCACATCAACAGGATGCTTGATGGTTTCGAATACATCAATTGTAACTGTTTCCTCATCCACCCTTAGCAACAACTTTCCTTGTTCAACATCTATCAAAGATCTTGCAGTTGCTAAAAAGGGTCTTCCTAACAATAAAGGACTTTCTGTATCTTCTTCCTCCATGTCAAGAATCACAAAATCCACTGGAAAAATAAACTTGTCTACCTTGACCAAGACATCTTCAACCACACCTTCAGGCCTCTTGATAGATCTATCTGCAAGATGCAGAATAAGATTGGTCTCCTTTAAAGTGTTAATTCCCAAAGCTCTACATACTGTCAACGGCATCAAGTTTATACTGGCTCCCAAATCACACAATGCCTTTCCCACCTCCACATCTCCTATAGCAATAGAGATACTGAAGCTTCCTGGATCTTTCATTTCTGTTGGAAGCTTCTTCTGGATTAGGGCACTACACTCTGCTGTTAGGGCCACCGTCTCACCATCAGTTAATTTCCTCTTCTTAGTAAGAAGATCCTTCATGAATTTTGCATAGTGAGGCATATTTTCCAGTGCTTCAGAAAATGGTATGTTAATTTGTAAATTTTTGAAGATATCCAGAAATCTTGCATAGTGCTGCTTCTGAATCTCTTTCTTCAACCTCTGAGGGTAGGGAACTTTAGCATAGGGAGATAAACTAACTGGCTGTTCTTTCTTGTCAGCCATCTTCTTCTTTTCCCACTTCATCATCTTTTGTGAGGAAGCATTTTTACCAACTTCTACCTCTCCTTCATTCTTATTGTCCTTCCCTTCCTCTTCTTTGTCAACTCCAACTATAACATCTCTAACAACTACTTCCTTCTCACTTTTCTCATTTCTCATTTTCTCTCCTTCATCATCAGAGACTACATCTTCAACCACAACCTCTTCTTCATTCTTTTTATTTTCCACCTTCTTTTTCCCTGGTTGAAGTACCAACCCACTTCTTGTCATAATTGCTTTACAGTGCTCCTTAGGATTCACCAGTGTATCACTTGGAAATTTCCCTTGTGGTCTCTCTGATATCTGTCTTGATAATTGACCAATCTGGGTCTCCAAATTTCTGATTTATGCTTCCTGATTTCTGAAAGAAGTTCTGGTCTCCTGCATAAATGCAGTTGTCTCTTCCCTGAATGAAGTAGAACCCTGAATATAATCCTGAGTTGTCTTAGATAACTGAGCAAACGCTTTCTCCCATGCAGGAGGATCACTTGACTGCTCCTTCATATGTGGTGGTGGAGGATGTAATGGTGGATTCAATTGGTGGTTGGAACTATAGCTGAATCCTGGGTGTTGATTCTTGTTTTTCCATGGTGGCATATAAACATTCTTTCCCTGATTGTTGTAGTTCCTTTGATTATTCTGATCATACCACACTCCATTCACCTCTGCTTGTTCTGATGATCCCTCATAATCACACTCCTCTGTCACATGGCCCTTACCACAGATAGCACATACACTCTTTGTTTCCACAGAAGCTACCTTTTGTGAAGAGAGTTGCTTAATAAGGGTATCTAATTGTTGCTGTTGTTGTCTCTGTGTCTGCATCAGTTGATCATTCCTTGCCAACAAAGCATCATACCCATCCAACCCGATAATTCATGTCCTTCTGTCAGCCACTGGAGCATTATCAAATTCTTGAGATGCTAATGACTCAAAGATATCTAAAGCTTCTTGAGGGGTCTTGGTAGTCAATGATCCACCAGCAATGGCATGCACCAAGGTTCTAGTGTTAGTGGTCATTCCTTGCAGGAAGATTGCTGCTTGTTGCCATGCCTCAATTCCATGCTGTGGACATTTCCTCAACAAAGTCTTGAATCTCTCCCAAGCCTCATAAATAGATTCTGACTCTTTCTGCTTAAAGCTTGTAATTTCATCCTTCAACTTGGCCCTCTTGGATGCTGAGAAAAACCTTTGCAAGAACTTGGTTTGCAAATCATCCCAAGTTGTTATACTTCCTTGTGGCAATGATTGCAGCCATCTCCTTGCATCATTCGTCAGTGAATGAGTGAATAGTCTCAACAGAATTGCATCTCTTGTGACACCGTTTATCTTCACAGTATCACTTAACAATAGGAAGTTCTCTATGTGCAAGTAAGGGTCCTCCGCACTGGTTCCAACAAACTGATCCTTCTGCACCAAATGTATCAAAGCAGGCTTCAATTCAAAGTTGTTGGGCTCCACTGTTGGGCGCACAACACTCCCGATTGGAGGAACCACTGCAGGAGTCATGTACTCTCCCAGTGTCCTCTGTGGTGGTGGTGGTCTGTGATTCTCTGCCATTATATCTTCCTGATTAACCGTACTTGATTCCCAATTTCTTGCAACTGTCTCCTTTGCCTGGCTGCCCTTTTGTGCTTCCTCAATGTCCTTTCTAATTCTGGATCATATAACAACAAATTTGGATCAAGTGTACCTCGCATGTACCAGAATCAAAATTGACCAGAAATTTAACATAAACTAAAATACTGAAAATAAAAGGATTCAATCTCAGAATTCTATAGTATCAGTTAGTGTTGAAAAAAAAATTCCCCGGCAACGGCGCTAAAAACTTGTTGCGGATCTAGCAAGTGCACTAGTCGTACAAGTAATAAAATGATGAGTAAAGATCGTTCCCACGAGGAATTGTGTTCAAACACCAATATACCATAGAAAACTAATTTGAATCAAATAAGAGTTTGTAAAAATCATGAATAATTTGTCACCAGAAAATTGATTTTGAGTAAATTGACACAAGTAAATATGGATTAGGAATTAATAAAAACAACAAGTAGTCAGAAAACAACTTTCCTCCATGATAAACCATATAAGAATTGATCATATGATGAATTCCTTTCCATGTGGTGTTAATCAACCTTTTACTTATCATCAAGATGTAATCCCTTACTACCCTGATAGAAACATTAATCAGAAACCCCAATCCCTTGGTGATTTCTTTCTTAATACATGCATGAAATACTAAGGTTTTAAGATTACATCAGAACTCTAGCATCAATCCCTTGAGTACTAGAATTCTGATGTTGAGATTATCAAATACAGAAGTCATATAAACATCCCTGTTCTATACTACTTCATTGATAGAAATAATTAACTCAGAAAATCTCAAATCAGCACATGAAAAATACTTCATCATATTAATCAAATCAACATAATATTATCATGGAGTTCCATTGCATTCAAACTACAAAGACTCTACTCAGACATGACTAAGGAATAAATAAGAGAAGAAGAAGCAAACTTCATTTCCATGTTGAAAGTCTTCAATCTCCAAACTATTACAAGGAAATCCTAATACAAAAACTAAAAGAATTTAGAGAGAAGTCAGACTAAGTTTAAGAGAGAGAGAGAGAGAGAGTTCAGATCCCCCAAGATCCTCCTCTAAGTGTCAAGGCTTTGCCTTATATAGTGTTACAATTAAAAACAGAAAACTGATGTGGGCGCTAAAACGTCCATAAGTGGCCGTTTTAGCGTCCATGCTTTACGTATGCTCAACTGCTTTTAACTGATTTCAACGCTAAAACGTTAAGGAATGACCGTTTTAGCGTCCAAACTTGGTGAATGCTCAACTAACTTTAACTGACTCCAACGCTAAAATGTTTGATTTGGACGTTTTAGCGGCGAAGACCAGAATCTTTTTCCACTTTAGGGCGCTAAAACGCATATTGCAGGCCGTTTTAGCGTCCAAGACCAGCAATTTTCCATCTTCTTAGTGTAGCAGCGCGCTAAAACGCTCTGTGTGGACGTTTTAGCTCTCATCACCAGCAAGTTTTGGCCTCTTCCTGTAACAGGGCGCTAAAACGCTCAGTGTGGACGTTTTAGCGCTCAACACTTAGGCAATTTTTCTCCTCTAGAGCTCCAGAATCTTCTTCCTTCTCCAGTTGTCTTTCAAGCTTGCTTTTCCTACAAGAATCATACAAATTTCCAATAAAGCTCTTGAACTTGTAATTGAGGACATCTTAGGACATTAACCTTGTTTTTCATCATTTAATCATACAATTTGATCCTAATTCCTGCTAAAAACCATGATGAACTAAGGGTTCATCAGTACCAGCAATTATTATTTACGGCTCAAGGCATTACTCATTAAACATTACCTCAAGCATATACATACATATGACCTCCTATATAGTCCGTAGAGAACAGAATTGATAATTAACTATTAATGCAAGTAGCAATTTAATATTTCACACATAGTGCTCAGGCACAAGTATACCCGGTGATCACCATGGTTGTGCACACATATCTTACGCGTCAGTGAGTTGATTAGGCTCACCTTCTAGCATTGAGGGGTGCACAACCATGCTTAATACCGAGCTCTACCAGTACCATTTCACCCCAAAGTACAAGGCAATTTTAGCTAGCAACCCATTCAGCAGCTATATTCAACGAACATATACAAACAGCCAATATATTCAAACAGCAACAATTCAGCATCCAAGTACAAACAACAAACATTTCATCAAATACAAAAACCTTGAATCAAAACTGCTCTGATACCATTTAGTGTGACACCCTCCCTTGTATGCATCCAAGGGGGATGTCTGCTAAGCGGATTAGAGTCATAACGTTAACGAGTTAGATTCTGAAAATTCATTTTTTTTAAGTCCCAAAGAAAAATGTGATATTGAATTCGGGCTGTACAAGAAAAACAGTGTGAAACTTTGTAAAATACATTGCTTGCTGAAATAGTAGTTTTCCAGAAAACCTACCTGTCTTGCAAAAATCATTTAAAATCGAACTTTCAGGATTTTGAGATACAGTTTATATAATCTGAAACTAGACATCTGGGGATTGACGTGCATATAAATTATGTGTCAAACGGAGTTCTGTAGCCCCAGAAACAGAGCTCGCAAGGTGCTCGCTACATCAGTTTCAAAATCAGAGTTTAAAATAGACAGAAATCGTTTTGACAAAATAACACCAGAATTACTTAAGTCTTTAGCAATTACAATAATCAGGCTACATCATGTCCCAAAACAGAATGCAAAATGTAATTTATCCAACTTCAAATTACTACATGACATTAAACGTTCAGTGCACAGTCAACAAACAGCAAACAGACAGCAGGTTTCCAAAACAGCAAAATAAAACAACACATATCCAAAATAATAGTCCCTCAAATGCTTCTTCGTCCCCCTGCAATTTTATAAAAATTGAGCCCCAAAAGGGGTGAGAAAAATCCCAGTAATGTGATAGCAAAACCAGTAACGCAACAATATTAGACTAAATACGGAATTCCAAAACAGTCGCATCAACAAATTAATTCAGAATAGAAGCTAAATGTAATCAGAATGCGTATATAACGCCAGAATTATGTACGTTCATAGCACTACAGTGCACGTACTACTAACTAACACAATGGAGATTCCATTTGGCCCATCAGAGGGGAATTCCAACTGCGACCTATGCGAACTGAGCCACGGTTCCTTTTCCCTGGTACCTGAGGGATGCCTACATGGTGCATGCTCAACCAAATGGTTCTTTTCCAAGATTTCCAATTTTCCAGACAGTATGTAAAAGAATGCATGTTATGCCATGATTTACTTCGCACGGACATAAAAAAAATGTGGAATTATGATGCACATGAGCATGACAAAATCAGAATTAGAGCACCATGGTTCTCATGGATTTTTGACACCAATAATTCGAATAACAAGTGCCTCCAAAGTAGAATTTCAGTGAATACCAATCCAAGGCAGATTACAAATAATGTTTTAACATAATACATATCAATAGGCACATGTGAGCAACAATTCAGAATTTCATGCACTAGCTAATAGTCACAAAAGGCTTAGCCACCTAACACTTACCTTGCGTGTCCAATTATTAACCAAACAGCACCAAAGCTAGCCCACACTCTTGGAATTATGCGCACCTAAGCAAGTGTACAAAGAGTCAGAATTTGTTCATGCTATCCTACAATTCACAATCAATCCCCATGCCTCCTAATTCTTGTATTTTACTCGGTTTACCATGCTTCTCACACTAAACCGATCTCTGACTTCGTGTTAATTGAATAATTCGATAACAGTGATGAAATTCAAAGTCTCCAACACATACAGATTCAGTTTCTTAACATTAAAAGATGCTCACGATATTTTCATTTACATAACCAACTCTACTAAACCATGGGTGCGCTAAGGGAACCTATAAGCAGACTGTACCATTAAATTTACTAATGCAAAGCTAGGCACATTAACTTATTTTAACAAAATATTCCAACACTTTACAAGAGCTATTTTCCAAGTTCACCATTCAATTTTCAACCCTTCACAAGGTGCACCAAAATCTTATTTTCACAGCCTTCTCCACAAGGCTTAGGAGGGCGATTTAGGGCCTTTTAGCATGACGTTCTCTTAGTTTAATACACATGCAAGGTCGAATATTTTTGTCTATTTCAAGAAACAGTCCAAGGCTGATGAGGAACTCTATTCCAAGCTCCCAAAAAGATCAATTTCGGTTACATATACTAATTTCATGGCTGTTCACATGAACAGCAACAAGAGAAGGGATGACAGAAAAGTTTTACATTTTTTTTTAGCATACATGCAGTAGCCGATCAGTGAAAAAAGAGTATGAATGACGAAATAACTATTCCCCTAATTTTACACATGCAGACCGAGGCAATGAAGAGAAGAAGGAGCTTGGGGTTTGGACTTTACCTCCTTGCAAGTACACAAAGCTAGCGATTCAGTTACGGAACAGCAACCTCCCTCATACTTCCTTGTGTGTTGGTCTGCGGTCGAACAAGAGAAGAAAAGAAGAAAAATGATTATGAGTTTTGTGGTCTTCCCGTGAGGCTCACGGATTCGTGAAGGAGATGAAAGAAAGAGGATGCAGGCTAGGTCCTGGATGTTCTTCAAGGAGGGCTCACGGTCGGGGAAGGGAGATGAGAGAAGTTCAATGTGAATCTGAATGAAGATGATAACTCAGCTTGGTTACTCCCTTACATGCGCATAGGAGGAGAGGAAATTGATGCTGCTTAATACTAATCTAAACCAAAAGCCAACTAATAGGATTATTTACCCTATTATGCGCACAAGTGTTGAGAGGTGATGAGGAAGGTGTGTGATTTTCAACCAATGGGGAGGCATGCATTTAGATTGGACCAATAAGGGATCATGCAATCGGTTTTCATAAGATAAGCTAAAGGATGGGTTAAAATTTTGGGCTGCCTCTAGCCTTGCCCTAAGGCTTTTTGGGCCGAAACCTAAAGCGTAGTTGAGTCCAATTTCCCTTTCTTCATGACCCTTAGTTCATGTATTTTATTATTCCCTATTCCTTCTAAGCATTACTTAAAATTTTATATATTAAGATTAAGTTAATCCTATCCTTTTACTAGAGTTTCAATTTTCCTAAAATACCTACTCACTCATGATTGTAATTAACCTAATTTTCCTAATATAAATTAAGTCCACCCTAAATGTGTGTGTGTATATATATATATATATATATATATATATATATATATATATATATATATATATTTCAGTTCAAGGCAGGCTTCCATGTTCCTGAACAAAATTTATATAACTTCCTAAATTCGCGGGATGTTACACATAAAGTTCTCGTTTGCTTCGGATATCACCGTTTGAAGTTGGACAAGGAAATCTGGCAGCCAACCTCAAACACTCTCCAAACATCTCTCACTCTATCACTGATTCTGGAAATTCCACTCAACCAATTGCTCTCAAAATTTTATACAGTAAACTATACACCTCAAGCTTAAATTTGACATATCATACACTTAATTTGACCAAGAAACAAAGCGGGAATAAAATTCCCAAGAACTGCCAGAAACAGCCCCTGGCCAGGTGCGTTCTGGACAGTCCGTATTCAATGGCCTCTATAGAGTTTCGTAAAGCCCATAAAATTCTCAATTTTTAACACAAGATAGAGGACATCCCAAGATTTAAACGAAGTATGGCACGTCCCTATCGGACTTTTGTGGAGGGTGATATACTCTCCCAAAGTTCACCCAAATTCTCCCAATTTTTAGAAATTTCGCCAGAGTTTCCTTTGTTTTTCCAATAAATCCCATTTTTAAACATGTGTTATCTAACCTCAATTTTGTACCTAATAATCATGGGTGGCACTCAAAGACCAGGAATGCCTTGGTACTCTTACAACCCTTCACAATTTATATTCAATTTAATTAATATTCATAATCCATGCTTACTTTCTCAAAGTTAATTAATTTCAATCACAATATTCATTTGCATGCTTCTTGAAACATAAAACATAAATCAATCATAGAATAGGCCTATTGCCCTTTCCTCATATACATATACTTCCCTATTACATCAAGTCTTCATAATAAAATTTACAATTTCTCCAATAGACATATTACAATTTACAACGTCATAACTTTCAAATGAAACATAATAATTAACCACTAAACTTATCCAAAAGAGACATGAACAAAATGACAATATGAATGGTCCTAGCTCAACATAATGTTCATGTCCTAAGTCTACCCTAGGCCAAAAGGCCACCAAAATGCAAAAGGGTGTGCAAGCTCTCATGCTTAACCTACGGGCTTCTGGCCCGTCGCTCCAACACCACTGCTACCACATGAAATAAAGTCCCCAAAGCGGGGTGAGATATACGAATATATCTCAGTAACCCAGAGGTTCTGGAGAATACTCCACCCCATGGCTCACTTCGCTGCATATAAATAATATAACATAACATTTAAAACGGGATAAAGCAAGGGATTTAGTGAAGTAGGGAAGCATAGGGAATCAAAATACCACAAAACTGGAATGGTCAATGCTAAAGCCACGCAACATCCAGTCTATTGGCCTCGGCATATAGCCTACGGGTTTCAACCAAGAAGTGTTCCCAGAACATCAACCAAGGCACCCTCCATCCATATCCACCAGAGACTTCCTAATGTGCTCCTATCCGGATAACACACCACGACCCCAGGTCAACTGGAACTCCCTCATGGAGACCTATCCAGTGGATGTCCGTAACGCCCGAAGGCAACAGTCTACTGGCCAGAGACACAGTACATCCTATGTACCACTATACATACAATATGCAGGAACATGTTATACTACATTATTCACATACATTTCCTACAATTACCCTCAACGGGCATGGTGGAGCACACACGGGGATCAAACCCCCGTACCAAGGGATTATCTGTATAATCACCTCCTCATAGCTCCAATGGAATACATTCCCGAGCTAGGTACAAACAAAAATGCCTACACACAGGACATTCCCAATTCAATTCCCCTTTATCAAATATATGCAAGTTCTCAAGCATACATGTACGGTTCAAGAGTACTTACCACAATCCCTTTGGTCCGGGACCAAGAGCAACCCACCGAGCTCACGGTTCAGTGTTCAATCCCGCAGGAGGCAACCTACAATGATCATACACGGATCATCAATACAAGGTGAATCCACCAAAATCACAAAACGTCAAAATCATCCCTTACACCATGGTAGGTTCGGCCATATAGGTGTTAATTTCCAAAATATTTTCCTAAATTTTCTTTTTATTTTTTCTTAGCATCATAATGCTACCACAACACCATTTTAGGTCCCACTTTCCATCCTACACCATCACAACATCGTTTTTTCCAATTAATCCACTCTAGGTCCAAATGCACATCACACACAATCCAATAATTTTTCCTTAACTTCCAATGCATTCACTCAACATACAACCCATCCAAATACCATTTAACCGCACAACACATCAACAACATAATTTTACAACATCAAATTCCCTACTACCCTACATGGCCGAAATGCTCATAGCCTTACACCAAGGGTTATTCAATCCAATTCAACATTCACACACATCATACAATCCTACTATTAACTCATACAAACACTCAACTCAATTACACAAGCCCACAACCAATTAAAATCACAAAGTCATGCATCATCAACTCAAAATTCACTAAGTTATCATCCAAATTTCTCAATAATTTTTATGGCATTTATCACTCTAAAATATCATTCTAAGCCACAATAGTCTAGTACACAATTTTCATTTGAGCTTTCTAACTACATCAATCACACAAACATGGTCTAGGTTTTCAAAATTTAGAATCATGAATCAAACCATAAAAAGTGTTGAAATATACTCACAAGCTTGGCCTAGGACCCCTCCAAGTGATCCCCAAGCAATGGCTTGAACAAACAACTCCAAAAATGCCAAAACTTCTCTCAAATTCGTGGCTGGTTTTGCCCCATTTCTCTCAAATGAGAGCGTTTCAAGGAAAACTAATCGGTGGGATGTGATCGAATGATGATTTCCAACAACTTTGCTCATAAACTTTTCTTGATTCAGGGTAGTATTGAAGGAGTTCTGAGAGAAAGAAGATTTGGAAGCTTTTCTTCCACTTCCATGGAGCAAATCGGTTTTGGTGAGGGAGGAGGAGAGAGAAATGGCTGATTTTGTGGTGTTGTGCAAGGTGGCAAGTCCACTTAAGTGAGGTGGGCCCCACCGCCACTTCATGCGATTTCAAACTAATTCGAATTTCTCTCCTATTTCGCTAAACATTCATAATTCCATAACCTATTTAGAAACTCTAATTTTTAAAATTAACCATTGTCCTTTAATTTCCCTTGATCAGATGAATCCGGAGTTTTCCGATCGTTCGGAGAAATTACAGTTTTAAGCTGTTATGCGCGTCGTGGGCACGCTTCCCCAAACTTACTAATTTCCATCAATTTTCACCAGAAATCATATTTCCTATTCCACTATACCATTTATAACTCATATCCAAACCTAGAGCTCAAAATTCAATCAGCACGCTTTACGGTGCAACTGTACTGCGGTATTTTTACCCGATAAAATCATTATTCACCAAATTTTCAGAAACTTGCCTAACCACTCAATTTTTTGTTCTGAATCCATTTCCAGGGTTATTTTATCATTTGAGGTCTCTTAATCAATTTTACTTTCCTAGGGTTACGTGTTTGGCTAATTATCGTTTTACCCTTCCTTTGTATTTTGGCCTTAATTTCAGGATTTTCACTAATCCTACCATTTAATCCTTATTTTCATATATAATTATATGTTTTAGAAATACGAGGTGTTATATTCAACCTTCCTTTTTGAAATTTTGTCCGCAAAATTAGCATCGTACCGGTCCACTAACTCGGGATATAGCCGGAGAATCTCGTCCTTCCGCTCTCAAGTAACCTCCTCAGGTGTGCGTCTCTACGAATTTACTTTTGTCATAGGCATAACCTTGTTTTTGTGGTACCCATCGTTCTCCAATCCTCCACAAACACTTGCCAATTCCGGTAGTGTGTGACACGAGCTGTCGAACTCGCGCAAATTAAAAATTAATTCTTTAGTTAGGGTTCAGAAAATTTGCAGTAAAGTGGAAACCCTAAGTCGTCTCTCAAGGAAATTGTTTTGGTTAAAATCGCTTATGAGAACAGAAAATTAAAAGGGGGGGTTTTGGATTTTGATTCAATAATTAAAAAGGCAGAGTATAAATTTGGAATAAAAATTCGTAATTAAAAATTAACCAACCTAAGGTTTGGGATCCATGGACGTCTTTCCTAGGATAAGAAAATATCAGAATCGTGATTGATTTTTCAATCGGATCAGAATCCTTATTTCCAATTGACAACCCTCTCTAAGCGATCGCTTAGCA
Organism: Gastrolobium bilobum; assembly: GCF_033153095.1. NCBI lineage: Eukaryota > Viridiplantae > Streptophyta > Magnoliopsida > Fabales > Fabaceae > Gastrolobium > Gastrolobium bilobum. The sequence goes on along the minus strand of NW_026896393.1, from coordinate 3,405 downwards.
TTTGATCAAAGACGATGCTTCTACTCATACAATCGCAGAGTATCAGCTCGCTTGATTTAAGGTCATAGGGTCAATCAACCTAATCATCAAATCTGATGATTAATCCCTTTCCATAATCGCAATCGCGAACCTCAGATTGAATATCCACGATCGCACGATATCAATCTGAGTTGGAAAGGGAAACAAAACTGATTTGAAATAAACGCAGATCCTCAAGACCAATCCATGGAATCCATTACCCTTAGGTTGATTAAAAGGTTCTTAGCCTCGTATGGCTAAGGTAAACATAATTGAAATAAAAAGAAGAAGAAGAAAAAAGATGAAGAACGCAATTGAATAAAAACTCAGAGAGAACTTCTTTGTTGTAAAAACTGACTACCAAGGGTTTCCTAGAGTCCCCTTTAAATAGCCGTCACGCAGGACGGCTAGGGTTTCATCGCTTCAGCCCAAACATAAAATAAAAAACCGAATAAAATAAAATGAAACAATAAAACTTGGCTTTGGGCCACTTAAGTAATTGGGTTTTAATTTAAATTACAAGCCCAATAGTCAAACAAAACTTCAGCAAAACGCGTCCAACTTGGTGTCCGAAATCGACCAGCTTCTAGTCCGAATTGGGCTTAGAGCTCTGCATAAGAATTGTAGCTCTCTGTGTTATCTGAAAAACCCAATAAGAACGGAGTTAATCCGACAACTATGGACCGAGATATGGCCAAAATACAGAAGTAACGTAAAGCTGAAAAATTCTGACGAAAATAAATTAAACCCAATTAAAAACTAAAAACCTAAATTAACTCTAACAATCATTATTTTATTCAAATAAATCCTAAAAATACTAATCAAGAGTAACAAATAAGTGTAACAAAATATGTGTTATCAAATTCCCCCACACTTATCTTTTTGCACTCCTGGGCAAAAACTAAAATTGAAAGTAAAATACTAAGATCAACCAATCCTTTCTAACAATTACCAAGCATACAGAAAATACACAAAGATCACAAGTCTTCTACAGATAAATCAATCAGGACAGAAATTCCCTAATCTCAAATCACAAGACCTGCTAACTTCAACTGCAACTGCTAACTGCATAAAAATGGTTCCTCACAAGATGCTCTCAATTTTTCTCTCAAGTGTATCAGTTAATTCAGTATATCACTCAAATCAACTCAAGAAAATCATCCTACCATAGGCTTGCTCAAGTTCTACCTCTCCACTGCTCATAACACATGCATGCACAAATCAAGAGGGCTTTATGCAGGGTTGTAATGGGGCTGAGGTAAAGGTATGGATGAATATGGAAGAGAAAGCTAAACACCCCAGAATTTTACAAAGAGCAAAAGTTAAGAACTAAACTAAGAACATAAAACAAAGATACTGAAAAGATAAACACTTTTTTTTTCTTTTCTTTTTTTTTGTTTTTTCTTTTTTTTTTTTTTTTTTTTTTTTTTTTGTTTTGAAGAAGTAAAACCACATAGCAGAAATGAATCAGATGGTCACCCTCCACACTTAAACTTTTGTCCGTCTCGGGCAAACCCCCACACTTAAACACAACATCACAATGAAACCAATGCTCAGTAAAACTCCAGGGTGTGGAATTAATTGGTTTTTCACTTAGGCTTGTAATGCGGCTTAAGAAATAAAAGATATAAAGGCTCAAAGGGGCTCACCAAGGGATAATAATATAAGGGACGACTATCTGGCTAAAGTGGGTACATAAAAGAAAGAATGCCTCAATCATGTTCATGCATGCAAGTGAAAAATACAGTTTCAAAAAGAACAAGAGCAAGTTCTAGAGGACAACAATCAAGAGTAGAAACACACAAGAAAGAAAGCATGGCCAGAAGATATGCCATGTATGCAGGCTCAAAACCTCACAAGGGTAAACCAAGTCATGCAATCAACAGCACAAAATCAATCAATAGGTAGTTGTAATCCAAGAATCGAGATCAAAGCCCAACAGATTTATGCTATCAAACACTGTGATCTATGTCTACTCTATGTACCACTCAATAATTACCAGAAAGAAAAGGAAAATCTACCTATGAAAAAATCATAAACTAAAAGAAAGAAAGGAAAAGAAAAATAAAAATGCAAATAACAGAAAGAAAAGAAAAAGTCAAAAACTAAAAGAAAGAAAGGAAAAGAAAAATAAAAATGCAAATAACAGAAAGAAAAGAAAAAGAGGGAAGAGAACTCCCTGAACTCCCTAAGGAGAATAAACAGCATCAAACAGCCTGATTTCTGCCTCACTGGTTTAACACCTTCAAGTAAAATGCGGTGCATGCACATGGAAGGGCTGATTCCCACATTATCTGCTAAAGTCCATCCAATTGCCTTTTTATTTTCTTTCAGCAATGTCAGAAGCTTTACCTCCTGCTCAGGTAGAAGGTTCTTGGCCCCTATCACAGGTAACTGCTCATTTTCCTCAAGAAATACATATTTCAAGTGGTCGGGCAGAACCTTCAACTCCAATTTCGGAGGCTGCTCACTGGATGGAAGAGGTGTAGTTGGTGGTGCAAATTCTGCAGAAAACAAGTCAGCAGCAATGCCTGTAAACAAATTCTCAGAAACAGAATTAGGATCATCAATAATATCAGCAGGCAATTCAGAAAGTGCAGATTCACACTCAGAATCAGATTCATCAATAAGTGCATCGTTAAAACCAGAAAGATGTGATGCTATTTCAGCACACACAATGCACTCTTGACTATCACTACAATCACAGAAATCAGAACCATGAATAGATGAAAAATCAGTAAGGAATTCAGGAGAAAAATCCTCAACAACTTCATCTATCACATCAATGCAGAAAACAAGATGATCAGATGTATCAGTGCTCTGCTTCTTGGAGCTAGTGTCACTTCCCTTAGATGACTCAGCAGCAGTGTGGTTTGGCTCCTCCATATGCTTGCCAGACCGCAGAGTAATAGCACTCACATTTCCGCTTCCTTTTGGATTTGGAACTATTTGGGATGGAAGGGAGCTGCCACTTGCTTGTTGATTTTGACTCATTGACGTTGCAAGCTGGCCAATCTGTGTTTGCAGATTCTGGAGGGAATACTCAGTAATCTGCTGGAACTGCAGATTGATAGTTGCCATCTGCTTCACTAAATCCTCCAAAGAAGGACCATCGCTACTGGCTTGCTGCTGCATGTGCTGTGGAGGTGCAAATTGTTGAAAATTTTGCCTCTGTTGAGAAGGTGCAAACTGCTGCCTCTGTTGGAATGGTGCACTTTGCTGGTTCTGATTCCAATTGAGATTTGGATGATTTTTCCAGCCATGATTATATGCATTAGAGAAAGGATTGTTTTGATGCTGCTGCTGCATCTGCTGGTATTGTGGCTTTGCAGGAAAAACTGCAGCAACAGACTGATCAACTTGGAAACCGCTGTCTGGAAAGGAAGA
>NW_026896392.1:0-22059 GCF_033153095.1 Gastrolobium bilobum | reverse complement strand
AGGGTTTCTATCATTTTATTCATGAATTTTGTTGGGAATTCAATGATTATCTTTGTCCATATCTGTTCATGCATGTGTGATGGTGCTGTTTTTCTTTTTTTTGGGGTTTAGAAAGGGTTCCCCCATTTTTTTTATAACATATGCATCTGCACACACACACACACACACACACCAGGTGTTCGACAAAATGCTTGACCTAGAAACACCAGGGCGCTAAAACGTTGGTCTTCAACATTTTAGCGCTCGACCAGTTTTCACACGTTTACAGCCAGGACGCTAAAATGCTCAGTGTGAACGTTTTAGCGCCCAGGCCATGTTGCATGCATATTTAAAAGGTCTACTCATGGGCATTGTGGGGTGTTTGCTTGAATGTTTTGGAGCCAATTCCACCACTAATTCCATTCTAAATATAGGAATTGGATCCACTAATTCAAATGCCATACTGACTGTTTATGTTGATTTTCAGGATTATGTCTACACCTCCCCCTAAGAAGTCTGGAAAGAAGAGGTCCAGGGAACCTCGGGCTTCTGCACCTACACCTCCACCTCCTACCTATGATGCACATTTTTGGAGGAGTGCTGAACATGAGACTCGTTACACTGCCAAAACCTCTTCCTGACCATTCGTGAGGGAGAGGAAGTTCATCCTGGAGAAAGATGAATATCCTGAGTTCCAGTCCCAGTTGGTAAAAAGGGACTGGGTTACTTTTGGTGAGATTCTGGTGGACAGCAGCCCTAATATAGAAGGGAATTCTTTGCTAATGCATATAATGGTGATCAGGGTGGTAAGAGGACTTTCACCAGCTGGGTGTGGGGTAAGAAAGTGAAATATGATGCCCACACCATACAGAAGCTTATGAAGATCAAGCACTGTGATTATATTAACAATTCCAGCTGTGATTTCATGAAGAACTGGAAGCAAATTGAAATACCACCTAGGAGACAGGACCCAGAATTTGCAACTTGGACCAAGATGGGTGCAGCTGAGCCTATTCTGCAGACCATAGGCAAGCCTGGTGAAACATGGGAGACGACCAAAGATAAGGTCAATCCTAAATTGCTGTGGTTGAGGCATCTAAATGGCGAGGCCCGAGTCTGGTTCCATTTTGTGGTTTCCAATGTCATGCCCTCTTCCAACCAGGCGGAGGTAATTTTGATGAGAGCTGTTTTGATCCATACTATTATGACTAAAGGGAAGGTGGAGCTACCCATTCTTCTTCAAGACAATATATATGATATGGCCCATTCTGATAGCAGCACTTCTGCCTTGGGTCACTGTTCTCTGATCCAGCTGTTGTGCCAGAAAGCTGGAGTGGATGTCACTGATAATGGGGTGCTAACCAAATTGCATCCCCCAATTGATGAAAAGCTGATCAGACAGCAGTTGAAGATTGGAGGAGAAGGACTCTCTGGATTGACACCTGGCAGGAAACCCATGACTGAGGAGGATTCTGAGCTTGAACAAAGGCTTAGATCGGGGGAGCAGTGGCTTGTTAACAATGATATTCGATTGGGTCATTTACGCCGCCGTCTCAAGTTCATACAGACGAGTCAGCACTCATTTCAGACTCATATTATCAAGATGCTGACCGATATCTGTGAAGCCCAGGGTTTAGAGACAGCTGAATTCCAGCCTGCAATTTATCCACATTCAGAGGAGGATGACGCATTTGAGGCAGATGTCCGCACCTACTATGATACTCTGGACATTACGGGTATGACTGCTGATACTGCTCCTCCTGCCCAGCCTACTACTGCTGCTGCTTCTGCTCAGACTGCTCCTCCTGCCCAGCCTACTACTGCTACTGCTTCTGCTCAGACTACTGCTTCTGCTCAGACTGCTGCTGATGCCACTGCTGATGATGATCAGATTGCTGGTGATACTTCTGCCATGGATGAGGACATGGATGCTGAGTACAACCCCTTACCTACTGATGACCTAGGATCTGATCTTCTATTTTCTGATGATGAGAAGTCGACTAATTAGATTTCTCTTGTTGTTTTTCCATATTTTCTATTTTTCTGGTTTTATTTTGGTTAAGTACAATAAGACTCCCTGTTTTTCTTAATGCACATTTTGAAATAGTACTGATGCTATTTGATTATATGTGAATGTGTTTCAGAAATGATCAACTGCTATTTTAGATTTAAATTAGTTGCCGGGGACAGCAACGTTTAAATCTGGGAATGAGGTGTGAATGAATGACATGCAAAATTCCATGGAGATATCACACAGTTTGATGATGACACACAGTTGATGAGCCACAAACAGGGAAACATCTCAATCATTTCTTTTTAGTTTCTTGTGTGATGTAGTTAGGTAGTTAGGTAGTGCAGTGTTGTATGTATAGAAGTTGGATTTTGAGTGATGAGATATAAAATTCAATGAGGATAGCATAATCAAAGTTTTACATGATTGATCAAATTCTAGGATACAATCCTGAATCCTTGCATGTGTTCTTAAATGACATGATTGCATGACTCATTCTATGTGAATAGTAGAGAGATCAGTTTGATGTATATAGACGTAGTCAAGCATGCACTCTGAACTGTGAGGAATTGAGCCTATACAAAAAAAAATTTGTTCAGAGAGCACTTCACTTCATGAGTAACTCTAGAACTTGCCCTGTTTCTTGCTTGATATGGTTCATGATTTGTAGGGTAGAGTTGATTGAGGCATTCTCTTTTGAACCAAATGTTCCCATTGCATGAAAACCTTGAGCCTAAGTTTTTTGTTTATAAAATCAAGAGCCTGCATCTATTCTAGTTTTCAGATTACATGTTCAGATAAGCGGTAATGGATGAATGTTCTATTTGGAGAAAATGTGTTCCTGCAATGTATAAAAACACAAAGTGTTGGAAAATTGGAGAAAAAGAGGAAGAAAAAGGGAAAAGAAAAGTAAAGGCACAAAGCGCTTGGTTGGGGAAAGGAAAAGAAAAAGGAAACAAGAAAAAGGGGGAATTAAAAACATAAAGTGTTTGGAAGAAAAGGGAGGAAGAAAGTGAAAGAAAAAAAAAAGAAAAGTTGTAGAAAAGGTGGTGCAAAGAATAAATGAAAAGGAAGAAGAGAATGAGAAGGATTAAGGAGCATATAGATAAATTCAATTGTGATCCTCTTCTTATTTGAATATGATTCATCTAATCTGAATCCTTCTGCAACATTAAATCCTGCCTGTAGTCCAACCACCTGCTAAGCTATTTCTTTTTCCCTTATACAGAATCCTATTCCTAGCCAAGCCATACCACCAAAGTCTCTTTTGATCTACTTTATGAATCATTCACTGTGGAGAGTGAAAAGATGGGCAAGCCTATGGTAGTTTAAGTGCAGTGAAGATTGTGTGATACGTACATCCTTAAACACTAGTGTGCAAGAGTGTTAAAATTCTCATAATTTTTGAGAGATTCCTAGTGAGGGGGTGTTTTGTGTTGAAAGTCTCTGCATTTCATCTTACTGATATGTTGAAAGTCATGTGATGAGGTTGAGCAAGTCATAGGAAATGATAGATTGCTTGGTTGTAAGATTGTATCAATGAAGGTTGATCTGTCATAATTCAAATCCATCCTCATAAGTTTCATGTGTAAAGAATCTCAATCCTTCTCTATTTTTAAAAGTTATTGCTGAGGACATCAATATTCAAATCTGGGAATTGTGATCAACCATTAGTTCATCAAGTTTTTCAGAATGAATTAGTATCAATTTGTGTGATTAAATGATGGAAAAAGAGGTTAATGTCCTAGAATGTCCTCAACTACAAGTTTAAGAAGTTTTATTGAGAATTTGTATTGTTCTTGTAGGAAAAGCAAGCTAAAAGGGCAACTGGAGAAGGAAGAAGATTCTGAAGAGGAGAAAAATGCCTAAGTGTTGAGCGCTAAAACGTCCACACAGAACGTTTTAGCGCCCTGCTGCAGAAAGAGGCCAAAACTTGCTGGTGCTGAGCGCTAAAACGTCCACACAGAACGTTTTAGCGCGCTGCTGCATTCCGAGGATGAAAAGTTGATGGTCTTGGGTGCTAAAACTTCCTGCAACAAGCGTTTTAGCGCCCTGATGTTGGAAAAAGCCTCTGGTCTCCAACGCTAAAACGTCCAAACCAAGTGTTTTAGCGGTGGAGTCAGTTGAGGACAGTTGAGCATTCACAAGGCATGGACGCTAAAACGACCATTCATGAACGTTTTAACGTTCAAGTTGGTTGAAAGCAGTTGGGCATCCGTCAAGCATGGACGCTAAAACGCTCATTCTGAACGTTTTAGCGCCCATATTAAATTTCTTTTTTAAATTGTAAAACTATATAAGGCAAAGGCCTTCACATTTTACAGAATCTGGAGTTTCTCTCTCTCTCTCCTACATCAGATTCTCTGATCTGACTTCTCTCTAAAATTCTTAGGACTTAGTCTTTGTATTAGTTAGTTTTCTATTGTAATTGCACTTGGAGATTGAAGATTCACTACATGGAAATGGAGTTTGATCTTTCTTCTCTTATATCTTCCTGAGTTATGTCTGAGTAGAGTCATTGTAGTCTGAATTCAATGGAACTCAATGATATTCTTATGTATGTTTGATTAATATGATGAAGTGTTTTTCATGTGTTGATATGAGATTTTCTGATTCAATTCTTTCTACTAAGATAGGAGTGTATAACAGGAATGTTTACACTACTCCTATATCTGACAATCTCATCATCAGGATTATAGTACTCATGGAATTGATACTATAGTTCTGATGTAATCTTAAGACCTTAGTATTTCATGCATGTATTAAGAAAGGAATCACCAAGGGATTGGGGTTTCTGATTAATGTATCTATCAGGGTAGTAAGGGATTACATTTTGAGGATAAGTAAAAGGTTGATTAACATCACAGGAAAAAGAGTTCATCATATGATCAGTTTACATGAGTTTATTGTTGAGGAAAGTTGTTTTCTGACTACTTGTTTTTATAAATCTTAATTCAAATTTTTAGTATTAGATTAATTTACTTTCAAAATAACTTTCTGGTGACAAAACATTCATGATATTTACAAACCTTTGTTTAATTCAAATTAGTTTTCTATGGTTCATTGGTGTTTGAATAAAAATCTCTGTGGGAACGATCTTTACTCATCATTTTATTACTTGTACGACTAGTACACTTGCTAATCTCAAAGGTACTAAGGGATACTACTTTTACTCCATGGATGAACACAAGGTGTTTGTGTCCAGAAATGCTGAGTTTCTTGAGAAGGATTTGATCTCTCAAAGAGCCAGTGGGAGTAAGATTGATCTTGAAGAAGTTCAAGGACCACAAGAACAGATTGAGGAACCCGAGACTGCTCCGCAGGCGACGTTCTCCAATGGAGAAGTAAACACACAACTCTGTAGGTCTACTAGGGCCATCCATCCACCTGAGAGGTATGGGTTTGTGATTGAGAATCAACAAACCGTCGAGGATGATGAACCTAGTAACTATGAGGAGGCGGTCAAGGATGTTGACTCCTCTAAATGGCTTGAAGCCATGGAATGTGAAATAGATTCGATGCATCAAAAAAAGGTATGGAACTTGGTTCCTAAACCGCAAGGAATAGTTCCTATCGGTAATAAATGGGTCTTTAAAAGAAAGACTGATGGAAATGGAAACGTTCAAACCTACAAAGCTAGGTTGGCTGCGAAAGGATATCGTCAAAGACAAGGAGTTTACTATGATGAGACTTTCTCACCAGTTGCCATGATCAAATCTATTAGGATCGTGATATTCTGCTATTGCAAGCATCAAGGAGTTGGAATATTCATTTTGATGAAGTCGTTAAGAGTAACGGTTTCATCAAGAACGATGATGAACCTTGTGTTTACAATAAGATTAGTGGGAGTAATGTCGTTTTCTTGGTACTTTATGTAGATGACATATTACTTATAGGAAATGACATCCCCACATTACAAACAACGAAAGACTGGCTTTCAAAAAGCTTCACCACGAAGGATTTGGGAGAAGCGGCGTTTATGCTTTGTATAAAGATCTATAAAGATAGATCCAAGAGGCTGCTGGGTTTATCTCAATCCACGTATGTTGACAAGATGCTAAAGAGGTTTAGCATGGAAGGGTCGAAAAGGGGTTTTCTTCCTGTCAGTCATGGGGTACATCTTTCCAAGGCTATGTGTCCTAAGTCACAGCCTGAGAAAGATCGCATGAGTGGAATACCATACACTTCGGCTATTGGATCCATCATGTATGCCATGATATGTACGAGACCAGATGTCTCATATGCTTTAAGCATTACGAGCAGATACCAGTATGACCCTGGAGAGGGTCACTGGACAGCAGTCAAGACCATCCTTAAGTACTTGAGAAGAACTAAGGATGCGTTTCTGGTCTATGGTGGGGTTGATGAGCTTTCAGTGAAAGGATTCACTGATGCCAGCTTTCAAAATGACAAAGATGACTGCAAGTCACAATCAGGGTTCGTATTCACCTTAAATGGTGGGGCAGTATCTTGGAAGAGTTCCAAGCAGGAGACAACAACAGATTCAATGACAGAAGCTGAATACATAGCTGCTTCAGAAGCGGCTAAGGAGGCCGTGTTGATCTAGAAGTTCATATCTGAACTAAGGGTGGTTCCAAGCGTGGATGAGCCCATACAGTTGTTTTGCAACATCATTGGAGCCATTGCGCAGTCAAAGGAACCTAGATCTCATCAAAGATCTAAACACGTGCTCCGCAGATATCACCTGATTAGAGTAATCATTGATATGATAGATGTAAAGATGGATTATGTTCCCACAGATAATAACCTAGCCGATTCTCTGACAAAGGTTGTTTCTTAGAGAAAACATGATAGTCATTATGAGGCTTTTGGTATACGACTTAGGTCAGATTGGCTCTAGGCCAAGTGGGAGCTTGTTAGTATATGGATGTCCTAGAGACAATCTTTTGATTAGATTAGGACATATGTGGACCTTTTATATTGTCGCAAATAAATAAAAAGCACTCTTTATCCTGTTTAATATTTTGTCTCAATATTATAGTTAATATTTTTTATGAATAAACTGGATAAACCCCTTGGAATAGAACATGTATTTCTTGAGTATCTGTGATGAGATCACGATTATGAGGATTCAAGGATACCACACGTTTATTCCTAATTTTATGTTCCTAGTCTAGAGACACTGAGAATGAGGATCAGTGATCTCGGGTAAGACTAGCACGACTTATCTACTTGTATTTGGATACAAGGTAAATACCTCATCTGCTACAGATATGGAGATGTCTTAGCTAAAGTCGTGGGTGGACCTATAAGGGTATAGCTCGCACTGAACAGACCCACAAAGAGACTCTATGAGGAAATCTCACAGAGAGTATCATTAGAGTAGTCTCTTTATATTTGGGTATGTCTTTCCTTAGACCAGAAGTTATTACCTAGACTGTGTTCTAGAAGGCACGCTTTGACTGTATACCTCGTCTGCCTGAAACATGGAGACTCATAGGTACACTGTTGGGCTTGTCCTAAAAGTTCACAGGGCTAGGGTGATAAGTTGAAGGAATTCGTCAAATCTCTGCGAGAGATTAGGTTATCTGTAAACCAGAGAAATCGGGATGACATTTACAAGGACTCGGGAATTTATGCATAGTAAAAAAGATCATAAGATGATATGCCATTAGAGTCAGTAAATTGAAGATTCCCTATTTCGAATAAAGCTTACCCTAAACTGCAAGGGTTGATACGTTTCCTTACCCTAGGTTTAATGGGAAGGTAACCGAGACGAAAGGAAATACATACGGCAACCAAATATGTGTAATAGGATGATTATGTCATTAATCTAACTAGCTCTGGGGTAACAAAGCATTGCTAGTGCTCTGTGTTGTCATTAGATGGGTTGTGGGCTTGTTGGGCCCAAGCCCATTTATGTCAGTGGCTATGTTGGGCCTAATGGGTCACACACTAACACCTTATTGTCATGATAATATAGCATTAAAGGTATTGGGCCTAATAATGGTTGTTAGCCCAAGAAGAAGTTTGGAAGCCCATCAAAAGGGAAAAGGGCGCATGGATCATGTAATGGGCTTGGATGGTCCAAGACATTACTAATTAATTTAATTAGTTAAATTAATTATCAAATATTTAAATTTTGAATTTTGAATTTGAAATTTGAATTTTGAAATTTGAATTTGAATTTTGAAATTCGAATTTTGAATTTGGAATTTGATATTTGAAATTTGAATTTTTAATTTTGAAATTTGAATTTTGATTTTGAATTTTGAAATTTGAATTTTGAATTTAAATGTTTGAACGTTCGAATTTAAATGTTTGAATTTGAATTTGAATTGGCTATGAAAAGTTGTTTCATACCAAAAAGATAAGGTAAGATCTTGTTGGAACAAATCCCAAGTATCAAGAGGAGATCTTTGAGCATCATCCAAGGCTGATTTGGGGCGCTGATTTTGGGGTCTTGTCATGGTCATAGGATCAACCAAATGAGCTCTAATCAGATTTGGTTTGTTGAGAGAATAAATGAGTGGGTTGGTTCAAGTTTGAATGCAACTGCTCAACGTATCTGGATTGTTTTGAGGCTGAATGGGGCGCACCATATGGCTGGCCATATGATGGTTGTTAAGTCAGATTTTTGTTGAGATATGCACTTGATATCATGAGGATATGATAGGAGGTTGTTGGCAAGATTTGATTTGCAACAACTCCACTCATTCCTCTCCTAGTGTGCGCTACATAGGGCTGATTTTTGAGTGAAGAAATCAGATTTTTATTCACTCATTCTCTCATCTCCTTTGGTCATCCTTTTGTGAGGTTTTTCTTAAGAGACTTTTGAAAATTACCTAGCACTTTCTAAGTGAATTCCATGCGCCACTTTTGTGTTTTTTCTTGCTGAAAATTCACTCAACTGAACACCTTGAAACCTTGCCTCCTACCTCTCCATTAGGGACGCCTAGCTTGCCTCCCTTGGTGTTCGTTGGTGGCCTTGAAGGAGAGTTCGTCCGTCTTGACAAAGGGTGGTGTGGATCAACATTAGAGGGCTTGTATCTTCAAGCCTCACCTTAATCATCTTCAAGTTTTGGAAAGCAAACAAGGTAACATCCATGTCCTAAAGCATGTTTCTTGATATGGTATGTGTAATTCCGCTTTGAAAATTTTGTTTTCATCCTCACATGCCTACGGCCTTCAAGGCTATTTTCTTTCAAACACAACCTAACCCCTTTCTAGATGCATCACTATAAACTTCAAATTTTCCTAAGGGATCGGGAGTTATTAAAATTGGTGCAGATGTTAACTTATTCTTCAAATCTTAAAAACAATCTTCACATTCTTGTGTCCAAACAAAAGGGATTCCCTTTCTAGTCAACCTAGTTAAAGGTAATACTAATTGTGAAAATCCTTTAATAAATTTTCTATAATTTCCTGCTAATCCTAGGAAACTCCTGATTTCAGTGATAGTCTTAGGTCTCTCCTAGTGTACTACAACCTCAATTTTACTAGGATCAACTGTAACACCTTCTTTTGATATAACATATCCTAAGAATTTAACTTCTTCCATCCAGAATTCACATTTTGAAAGTTTGGCATATAATTGCTTATCTTTCAAAATTTGTAATACTATTCTTAAATGCTCCTTATGCACCTCTTTATTCCTGGAATATATTAAAATATCATCTATAAACACTACTATAAATTGATCTAGGTAAGGTTTAAAAATTCTATTCATATAATCCATAAATACAGCTGGAGCATTTGTCATTCCAAAAGGCATCACTAGATACTCATAATGTCCATACCTAGTCCTAAAGGCTGTTTTTGGAATGTCTTCAATTTTAATTTTAATTTAATGATATCCTGACCTTAAATCTATTTTAGAAAATATTGTGGCTCCTTTCAACTGATCTAAAAGGTCATCTATTCTGGGCAAAGGGTATTTATTTTTAATGGTGACTTTATTTAATTGCCTATAATCCACACACAATCTTATACTTCCATATTTTTTCTTGACAAAGAACACTGGTGCTCCCCAAGGTGACACACTTGGTCTGATGAACTGTTTTGATAGAAGTTCCTCTAATTGTTTCTTTAGTTCAACAAGCTCTACAGGTGACATCCTATAAGGTGCAATAGAAATTGGTCCTACTCTAGGTATTAGGTCAATGGAGAATTCAATTTCCCTGTTTGGAGGTAAACCTGAAATTTCATCCGGAAAATCCTCTGAGTATTCAGAAACAATAGGGATATTGGTTGCATCAGGTTTAACCTTTTCTTCTGAAAGATTAAAGAGAACATATCCTTGTGCTCCATCTAACAAACTCTTCCTAAGTTGGGAAGTTGACAAGAATAAAGATTCATTGGGAAGTTCTGATTCTTTTGTGAAAATTATATTTTATTTTGACAATCAATGACCACACAATATGCAGACAACCATTTCATACCAAGGACTACATCAATGTCAATCATAGGCAAACAGACTAAATCTATTCTAAATTCTTTCCCTTCGACTTGAAGAGGACAATTTTTACAAACTTGAGATGTGATTATCTTTTCTCCAGTAGGAAGAAAGATTTCAAGATAAATAGGTAAAAGGGAAATTGGCAATTTTAACTTTTGAGCAGAAGATGAAGAGATGAAAGAATGACATGCTCCAGAATCAAAAAGTACAGTTATAAGAGAATCTTGTATTAAACCAGTACCTTTAACCAAATTTGAAGCTTGAGCCACTTCCTGACCACGAAGAGTGAAAACCCTTCCTCTTGTTGCAGATTGTGTTGATGAATTCTGACTTTGATTCTGAGGACACTGCCTCAACATATGCCCAGGTTTTCCACACTTAAAGCATACACCTCTTCCTGCCAAACATTCTCCAGCGTGATTTTTCTTGCATTTTGGACATACCTGAATCTAGGAATTTGTCCGACCCGCATTCATCTTCCCTCTATTGCTAGCAAAGTTGTTTCCCGAGTTTTGTGCCTGTAGAAACCTCCCTTTGTTGTTTTCATCACTCCTTCTCCGATTTGAGGCTCTGTCTTTCTCTCTTGCATCCTCAGCCTCCTTCATACTTGCTTTAATATCTCTGCACCTGTTTATTAATGATGAAAAATTTCTGATTTGGTGTCCTATTATCATGCTTTTTAGTTCAGGTTTTAGTCAAGTTTCAAATTTAGTTGTCAGCCATTCCTCATTAGGTTGATTCTGTATATAATTAGAACACCTAGATAGTTCCTCAAATTTTGCCACATATTCTCCAACAGTCATGTTTCCTTGTTTTAGTTCAAGGAATTCTATTTCTTACACTTTGAAGAAAATATTTTTCCAAAAAGGCATCTTTAAAAATTGTCCAAGTTATCTCTGTTCCTTGGCTTTGGAAATATTCTTTAGTATTTGTCCACCAATGTTCTGCTTCTCCAATCAACAGGTATGTGGCAAAGTTCACACGATGAGTATTATGACAATCCATTACCAGGAATATTTTCTCAAGTTCTTTTATCCATTCTATTGCTGCATCAGGGTTATAATCTCCACGAAAAGTGGAAGGTTTATGCTTACGGAATTCTGTAAGTCCTTTGTAATCAGAATTAGGTCCTTCCAGAGCATTGACAATTCTAGGTCCACTTTCACTTTCATTATTATGGGTATGATTTCTGGTAGCACGGTCCTCCCTCAATTCTTGAACAATTTGCTGATTAGTTACAACCTGTTCTTTAAGAGCTTCTGCTACACAGGTAAATGCATCCGTTACTGGGTTAACTTCTGGTTCAGAAGTTGAAGAAGATATCCGTCTTGCATTTGCCATAGATCTACATATATTGTTTTATGATAGTGAGTTGATCAGGCTCAGTAAAATAATTCAAAATATGCATAATCTGTGACAAAATACCAAGCAACTATAATAGTTTAGATCTTTTATTTACCTGAACCGCCGCTCTGATACCATAAAATGTAACAACCCTTAATATTAACTCTTATAAGGGATGTTACATGAGTTCTTTAAATTTTAATATTGACGATAAGAAAATTAAAAAGGAAACTTAAACAAACATATACTAACGTCACTTTATACATATCATTGAGTCAAGTACACACTGGAAATATTTCACAATGGTCCTACATCCTACTATATATTACATCACTTTATTTGTATCTTACATCCTTACATCACCTAATTATACAATACATGGGTCTTAACCTAATCTAGTCTATAGGTGTAGGTCTCCACACTTTCAGCATAGAATATTGCAGCAGCTCCTTGATTTCCTACTACAATATAAAATTCCATGCGATCATTGTAAGAGTAAAGATTGATACTCCATCCTTCACCTGACAAGCTTAAGCTAGGCATTATGATTTTCTGGAAAGGTTAGCAACAAATAAACATGAGAAAATTCTCAGTAATATTGAGGTTCTTTTTCTTTTTTAACTATAACCATTTCCAGCTGTAGTAACAGAAAATATCATTCTCTCAATTAATAGAAAATGAAAAAGCAATAGAATAATAATAAACACTACACTGTATAATATTTAACTGAAACTATTTAAATATACAATTTATATGGGTTTCCTGCATGTGAAAAGTTCTGTATGACGGAGCTCAAACCATGATAAGGCGTCCCTTACCCTTTAACTGTCTGATCCCAAAACTTTATGGGTCAGTTCACAGCAGTACATTACAGTTAAAATTACACATTCTTTTAATATTTATTTGGTACCAAATAATTTGTTGTATCTTACTACTAAGGAAAATTTAAAATTTAATGAATATACTAATAACATAAGAGGTAAAACAAAATTAAAAGAAAGATTAAGGTAAGAATGTAGATGCAAATAATATTTAATAAGAGAAGAGAAAAAAACATTTTGGCAGAATAACAGCATTACAATTTTCTTAAATAAAAAAAAAAGAATATAACTAAAAGGAAGAAAATAGAGAGAGAGTTTTACTCTCTCAATACTACCTTCTCCTCCTCTCCCTTTACTTCTCTTTCTCGCTGTTCTTCGGATCATTTTTTTTTTCTTTTCTACGTTTGTGTTCCTTCTCTTCTTATTTTGATTCATATGTACCCATATATATAGCCTTTGTTTTTTTGACTATTTTGACTACCTCTGATGATTACATCTAATTAATTTCTAACCAAACTAACTAAAATTTTATCTAAATCTAAGTATTCTTTACTAATGTAATAATTGCATTTAATACAAGTCTTATCATTCTGATCTTTTTTTTACACGTTACTAGATATCTAGAAGATCCACATTTTGATAGGCTTCAATTGTTTTTTTATTGTTATTTTTTTTACACGTTGCTAGGTACATATATATATATATATTTATATATTATTATTTTATTTTATTTATTATTACTATTATATAATTTTAATTATTTAATACTTTAATATATATATATATGTATATATATGTTATTGTGTCATTATTATTATTTTATTTTATACATAAATATATATATTTATTTATTTCTTTATCATTATTGTTATTTTATTTTATACATATATATATTTATTTATTTATTATTTTTATACAATTATTATTTTAGAATATTACAGTTTCGGTAATAACTTTTTTTTTTTTCAAGGGTTCATATTATCAATATTTAAGATGACTCTTATTGTGAGGGCTTCCTAGTTTGAGCTGTAAAAGATATTGTGGTCAAAGACATAAAAAATAAATGGGCAATGCTTTTCTCATGCTACATGAGATAATATTATCTCATGTAGAGACATAATTGGGTGGGTCCCACGGTTAAAGGAAAAGAAAAAAGAAAAAGAAATACTGGCTCGAATTGTGATGTGTCTGTGAAATGAGATAAAAAATTTTATGTAACTTGAGAAAAACATTTCTCAAAATAAATAAATAAATCGAATGTTGATTATAGATAATAAACTTTTAATCAGCGATGTAAAACCACATTACAATAAATATTTAACTAGTAAAGGAGGGTGAGAAGTGAGAAGGTAAGTGTCGCATAATTAGCACTTGAAAATAGGACACCAAAAAGCAATCACTTAATGGGCTTGGCTATTTGGGTGAGCATAGTTGAAGCCGAATCATGTAGGTCATCCATGGACAAAAATATACCTAGACTTTTTTTTTTGTTAATCAAAATCAATGCAAAAACAAAATGTAGGCCATCAGCAATTTGATTTACATGAACTTGTACAATCTGGAATGCTACAAATATTAGCTGAAACAAAGTATAACAAGTTTATTCCATCAGCGAATTCAAAAAATAATTGAGGATGGTGGTCTACACTGTTCGTCAAAATAATGGGACAGAAGTTGTTATTTACCACTTAATTGTTGAAATTGTCCATTATAAATAAGCAGAGAATGAAATCAATCTACCCCCAACACTCAAGAACCATAATCAAGGTCTTAGCAAAAGAAGTCTTGGTAGAGACATATTGAAATCGTTGTTGTTTGCATTAGCATCAACTTCATATATTGTCCGTAAGGCGATATCAAGATGTGAGATATTGATTGATGGTGTTATGGCAACCGTGGACAGGGAAGTGTCAATTTTTTTATTTTATTCTATTTTCATATAATGGTGAGTGGTGACATTGTGGTTTGAATCTATGACCATATGTAAATTATGTTCACTATTAGAGATATAATGTAAAATCATTGAATACTCATCACTTAATAACTTAAGTAGTTGTTGGGCTTTCTCCTTCAATGCTAAGCCCAAGTCCATTGAGGGGTTTCCTAAAAACCCTAACCCTAGATCTCACCTCCTCTATATATTCATTAGTTGTGGGTGGAGGCTAGGTTAGGTGAATGAGAGAGAAAATTTGAGAGATAATTATTTGATTGTTTGAGCAAAGTTTTATGCTTTGCATTTGAGAGATCTCTAGAGAGAGTTTGAGTGAAACATCTCTAGGGTAGTTTGATTATCACCATTGTTGGAGAGATTGAGTTAAACACCACATTGGTGTATTCTGATTATTTGTAACCATTATTTTCATAGTGGATTTCTGATCTGGACTAGGTCCCGTGGGTTTTTACTTCTTCATTGAAGAAGGTTTTCCCACGTTAAATCTGGTTGTGTTCTTCTTCTCTCTCTCTCTCTCTCTCTCTCTCTCTCTCTCCTGTTTTGTGTTTTTCGTTTTGATTTTTCCGTTGCGCTTCCTGACCTGGTGAAGTTCAGGCCGAGGTATTGCCGAGATCTGAGATCAGGATCTTGTTGATTGACTTCCGCACAAAGGCTACTTAGCCGAGCTTGAGGGAACCGAGTTCCCAACAGTGGTATCAGAGCCCGAGTTCAACGGGTTCTGAGGGAGACGAGATGGAGACCAGTGGCATAACCAATGATGGAGACATGTTCAAGTTGACCGCAGATAATTTCACCTATTGGAGACCGATGATGGAAGATCATCTCTACTGCAAAGATTTACACGAGCCCATTATCCTTGATGAGAGACCGACAGGCAAAATTGATAAGGAGTGGGAGATCCTGAGTCGGAAGGCGGTAGCCACGATCAGGAAATATATTGATAAAAGCCTCTTTGAGAACGTGTACGAGTTCACGAACGCGTATGAGTTGTGGACGAAGCTGGAGTCCATGATTCAGAAGAAGACTCCCAGGAATAAAGCATACCTGGTTCGCCGACTTGTGAAGCTTGAATACAAGGAAGGCATGAGCATGATTGAACACCTCAACACCTATAAAGGTATTGTGAATCAGCTGTCAAAAGCTGAGATAAAAATTGATGATGAGATGCAGGCTTTGCTGCTGTTGAGCTCGCTGCCAGAAAGCTGGGATACTCTGGTGGTGACTTTGAGTAATTCAGCTCCAGAAGAAAAGTTGAAGATGGATGTCGTGACAGATAGCCTCCTAAGCGAAGAAGTCAGGAGAAGAGAACGAGGTGTTTCAAGCACGTCTGAGGCCGACATTGCTGAGAACAAAGGGAAATCCGACTCCCGAGGTAGAAGCAAAAGCCGAGGTCGAGATCGTGACAGAAGTGGAAAGTCCAGAGGTCGGTCAAAGCCGAAGTATGAGTTGAAGTGCTTTTACTGTGGAAAGACAGGCCATAAGAAGCCAGACTGCTGGACCCTGCAGAGTGATGAGAAGAACGACTCTGTGAAGCCGGATCAGATTATTCCCAAGAAGAGGGAAGACAAGAGCACCACTGCGGTGGCTGCCAAACCGGATGCCGAGATATTCCTCCTTGGTGAGGATAATTATTTGAATGTTGCATATGATGACTGCACCTGGATTGTTGACTCTGGTGCCTCCTTCCACATTACTCCACACAAAGGTTTTTTCTCCTCTTACCGAGGTGGTGATTTTGGAGTCGTGAAGATGGGAAATCAAGTGACCAGCAAGATTGTTGGTGTCGGTGATGTAACTCTGACCACAGATGTCAGATGCCGACTTGTGTTGAAAGATGTAAGGCATGTTCCTGACATGCGTTTGAACCTAATCTCGGTAGGCAAACTTGATGATGCTGGGTTAGTGAACTACTTCGGTAGTATTAGATGGAAGCTGGCCAAGGGAAACTTGGTCGTGGCCCGAGGTAAGAAGGAAGGCTCCTTGTATGTGATGCAAGGAAAGATCAATGACGAAGAAGCCAACTCTATCCGAGATGAACCTAGCTTGGAGCTATGGCACAAGCGCCTCGGCCACATGAGCGAGAAAGGGCTCCAGATTCTGAACAAGAAAGGATTACTGACCGGGTTGAAAGGCCAAGCGTTGGAGAGTTGCACGCATTGCCTAGCTGGAAAACAGCACCGGGTTTCTTTTGTGAGACCGGATCAACCTAGATGACACATGTATATTCTTGACCTCGTCCATACTGATGTCTGCTCCATGTCGGAAAGATCCCTTGGAGGAGCTCAGTACTTTGTTTCATTTATTGATGACCATTCCCGCAAAGTGTGGGTATATTTGTTGAAGTATAAAGACCAGGTACTCCAATCCTTTAAAGAATTTCATGCGATGGTTGAAAGGGAGACTGGCAAGAAATTGAAGGTGGTCAGATCTGATAATGGTGGTGAGTATTGCGGCCCATTTGATGCATATTGCAGAGCGGCCGGGATTCGTCTTGAGAAGACGCCCCCCAAGACACCTCAGCTGAATGGACTGGCTGAGCGGATGAACAGAACTATTGAAGAGAAGGTCTGAAGCATGTTAGCCAATGTCGGATTGCCGAAATCATTCTGGGCAGAAGCCGTCAAAACAGATGTTGACTTGATCAACCTCTCACCATTACGGCCACTTGAAGGAGAAATTCCAGAAGAAGTCTGGACAGGTCGAGCTTATAATAAGAAGAAGGTGTTTGGATGCCGAGCTTTCATGTATATCCCTAAAGATGAAAGGGCAAAATTTGATGCGAAGACAAAAGAATGCATCTATCTTGGTTCGCCGAGATGTGAGTTCGGGTTCCGACTTTGGGATTCAATCAATAAGAAGATAGTGAGAAGCCGAGATGTGATCTTTCATGAAGATGAGAACATTCATGACATCTCGAAGCCCAAAGTCCGAGTTACTGTCAGACGAGAAGAACCCCTCCCTCCTGTCCGAGCTGAAGCAGGGAGAGAAAATCAAGAAAATGAAGAAAATGATGATCAGCAACAAGCAGAAGATGACCAAGACACTGAGGTCTGAGTTGATGATGAGATCCAGGATGAGAATGATGAACCGGGTCCTCAAGCTGAAGAACAACTGAGATATCCAACTCGAGAAAGAAGACCCTCTACGAGATACCCATCTGATGAATACACCGTCATTGCTAAAGACGGTGAGACTCAGAGTTATGATGAGGCTGTAACGAGCTCAGAGAAAGAAGAGTAGGAAAAGGCAATGCAAGACGAGATGAAGTCTCTGCACGAGAATCAGACTTATGAGCTGACCGAGTTACCAAAAGGAAGACGAGCTTTGAAAAATAAATGGGTCTACAAGATTAAGAATGAAGGGAACGGGCAAATGCCGAGATACAAAGCCCGAATTGTAGTGAAAGGCTGCAATCCGAAGAAAGGAGTAGACTTTGAGGAGATTTTTTCTCCTGTGGTGAAAATGGCCTCGGTCCGAACCGTGTTAGCCATGGCGGCTTCGATGAACCTCGAGGTAGAACAAATGGACGTGAAGACGGCATTTCTTCACGGTGAATCTCGGGTCTATGTGATCTCAGTTGAGAATAATTATGTTTAAACTATCAGCCATGAGCTGAACCATCTGTGGAACGGGTAAACTGTGAAACTCTTAAAGAACTGTTTTCAAAACTCTTGACCGGAGCTTTTTGTATTTCTTTGTCTAAGTAAGCTATATTCATTGTGCGCCAATGGAAATTGGGTACATACTGAGAAAGGAACTTCCATAAGGAAGGGATTCCAGACAGCTTAGCCATTGGGGGAAGGTAGATGTCATGGCAAAAATGCTACTGGTCACCTTAGGAATAAGGGGCCAACTCGTCCATTTTAAGGTTCTGAACTAAGTACCTGTTGGAGTCAAGGGAGCTATAGGAATATGGAAACTTGTGAGCCATCTAGATCATGAGCTGAGGAATCAGAGTTGACAGGCAAAGAAATTGGGACAAAGCCAAAAGGTGTTAAGTCTTGAGCAGAGAAAACAACCCCTTTAAGAGTGAAGCAGTGAATCTGTTCCTTCTGTTAAACTGTTTTAACCACCACCCTGTTGTCTCTTGATTATAGTTATTTCTGTTTTAGTAGTTTTATTTTATTTCATTTAGTACTTATAAAAACTCCAATGATTGTTATCTCACTTTATTCTAAACAGGAAGGATCACATACATAACGTAGCGAGCAACTGTTTGCCATCAGATTGAACCTACTGTTCCTGAGGAACGTTGTCAAGACAGTAAGGAACGTTTGACCTGACAGTTCATTTACTAACTTTTCATCTCATTTTCACTCTTTATAAATAGTGATAAAACAATAATTAGCACTCTATCCTCGTGGGAACGATAATTTGGGCATTAATACTCCCTTTATTACTTGATGCGTGCACTTGCGCACTTGGGTTGGAACTAAGGGACGAATTTGTGTTCTGCAAGAACAAAGGAACGTCCCCTATCAGAACTTCTATTTTCCACCATCAGCAAACCACCCAACAAGCTTTTGGCGCCGTTGCCGAGGATAGAAACACTAACTGTTGTTCTTATCATTGTTTTCTAACACATATACTGTATATCTGAATTTACTTTTATATTTTTTCTCTTTATCACTGAATCTGCTGTGCATATATATATACCATGTGTTATTGGTTTATGAGTGTAGAGTTTGAAACAGACTCTAACCACTCCATTGAAGTACCTGAGTTTCTCTTTGATCCTAAGCCAGAACGCACACTCCATAGGAGAAGAAGGAACCTCAGAGAAAGATTTCCTGAAAACATGGCTGATCACAATAATAACAATGAAGAGGTTCCCCCTGAACAGAACTTCAGAACTTTGGCTGCTCCTTTCAGGAACAGACCAGACAGGGGAGTAATCCTCCCTCCTGTAGCACCCAATTTTGAACTAAAACCTATCATGTTTCACATGATTAGAGAAGCAGTGGTCTTCAATGGACTCCCTGCAGAAGATCCTTACACACACCTCACCACATTCCAAGATATCTGTGACAATTTTAAAGCTGAGGGTGTAACCGAAAAGAGCATGAGAATGAGGTTGTTCCCTCACTCCTTAGGCTTAAAAGCTAAAACATGGATGAAAACTCTCACCCCTGGATCAATCCACACATGGGAAGAACTCTCTAACAAGTTCATAGAGAGGTTTCACTCAATGTCTCGACAAGCAGATGTTAGAGCAGAAATCTCTAACTTCAGAATGTTTTATGGAGAAAATCTCTATGAAGCATGGGAGAGATACAAGGACATCATAAGAAAATGTCCAAACCATGGGGTAGAAAGTTGGGGAGTGTTACAATCTTTCTATAAAGGAATTGATCATACTTCTCAGTCTCACTTAGATTTTGCTGCAGAAGGATATTTCTTTACATGAACACTTGAATCAAGATATGAAATCATAGAAGGGACTGCTGAAAAATGTCTCCAATGGCCAATAGACAGAGTGAGCCCAGTGAGCAAGGCAGGCATGCTAGAACTAGATAAACAAACTGCCATGGAAGCCCAGCTGGCATCACTCATGAATGAAGTGATGAACCTAAAAGCCGACCAAGAAGCACCAAGGATGGAAGTCTTACAATTCACAGCAACTGAAATAGAACCATGCTCAGCCTGTGGTGACCTTCATGACTCAACAGACTGCACATCCACTGCATTGGTGTGTTATGCAGAAAATTTTGGCAATAGGAACTTCACCAGAGACAATCAACAAGCAGGACAAAATACACATTCAAGCCCTGGAGGAACTATCATAAAGGACCAGAACCACAACACCCAATGGAGGCCACCCATTAACCAGAGACCATTCAACAACAATCAGCAGCAGTATCAGCAAGGTAGCAACAGTGGAACGTCTGAACAAAGAAGAAACAACTACGTTCCGTTCCACAGAGATGACCCACGCATCAACACCCTGGAAAATTATGTCAAGGAATATATCACCAGGAATGATGTGGTGGTCAGGAACATTGAGTCCCATCTGGGGCAGATTGGTGCCAACCTTCAAACCAGAACACTAGGATCACTACCAGGGGACACTGAGGTCCCCTCAACCATTTCTGAAACACCTTGAGAGGTAAGTACCATGTCTAGCTAAAGACATTAAACTAAGCGCTGACTGGGAGGCAACCCAGTAGATACATTTGCTCTCTGACAAAGAGCAAAGTTTTGGGGTGGTTATCCATAACCACACAGCTCCCAAAAAGGAGGGAACGTCTGCTGTTCCTCTCCAAAAGTCCAAATAAAGTACGTTCCGTTCCAGGAACGTAGTTTTGGGGTGGTCCCTGACCACATAATCCCAATATAAAAAATATATTTATATATACACGTATAAATATAATTAAATGTTTTGTTACATGTTCATTTAGATTTATTAAGTAATAGGTGATAGGTTAGTACGTTCCATTTTCCTTATTTAGTACTCACTATTGCATATCTTCTTATTATTTATTTCAGTTAGTTATTTATTTATTAGTTAGGAAAAGACAAAGGGAACGTTCCCTGGGTTAGGAGATAAGAGTGACTGGGACACCTGTCCTTACTGAGTCACTTAAAAAGATACGCAGCCATATCCAATTTGCATTCATTGCAATTCTTGGAAACGCGCGCAGAAAAAGCAACCGTCTCCTCAACCATTAAGACAACTTCACCCTTTTCTTTTCCCTCTCTCCCACGTCTTGACCTAAACCGTTCCATCTTCTCACACTCATCCCATCAGTAACTAGTCACCTACTGCTGACCACTCGTTCTGTAACGTCCCTATTCCACTACCTCTTCAACCTCCTCTCCTTAACCTCCACGTCCCAGAAACCTTTCATTTTCTCCCCCACAGTGTATTTAAACTTGGTCTCTGATTTCTTCAAGTTCTACTACTTCCATTCAACTCAGAACCCTTTTATCCCTCCTGCATTTGTGCCCTAACTCCCTTTCTGAACAAAATGACTAAGCTTTCATTTAAAGAGACCCCTGTAGCCAACCGCGGCGAAGAACCAGAGCTCACTGAACCCACCATCATTCTGTACCCAGAAAGGAGCATTTTTCTTCATCAGGACAAAGTGGTTCTGCCTTCATTTGTGAAGGAATCACTGGACAAACTTCGGTGGTTGCTTTTTGCCACTGATGACCGTGAGTTAAACTTGAACTGGGTGGGGGAATTCCTATACCAGACGAGGAGGCTTCCCGAAGAGGAGGCACCGGATGTGGTCACAGTAAGGGGAAAACAAGTATCATTTTCCCCCGCTAATGTCCAGGAAGTACTCCACCTTCCCTCCGTCACCAAATGTCCATACCAGGAGTATTTGGATAGTAGGGAGGTGTACCAATTTCAGAAGGATCTGAAGCAGACAGTAGCCCTGGACAACCCCAACTACTACAAAGGGTCCCTCTGCAAGAGGAGCATGAAGGACATAGCCAGGTTCTGGGCACTGTTTGCCAACTCCAACATCACCCCCACCTCTCATGAAGCCTCTGCTAGCTGGGGACTTCAAGTTCAAATTTACTGCAT